>NW_027464605.1:0-300000 GCF_043290135.1 Rhipicephalus microplus
GGCTGGACGTGACACGGCCCAGTCGCCAAAGAGGGCGAAATGACCTAGAAGACCTCCCTGCCTTCTCGGTCCCATCATTTACAGCTAGCCTCGACGCAGACAAATAGGCGGCCGCGTGCTTTCGACAGCGAAACGGCTTCCGCCGTCGCCAACGCGACGGGGAACCCGTACTCGCTTCTGGAAGGGCGGACGCGTCACAGGAACTATTCAGACTCGCGCCGGCTCTGGAGATTCTGAACAGGAGAGGGAGGAAAGTAAAAAAAAAGGTGACGGGGGGGGGGGGGTGGATGCGTTGCAGGGGACTCGTCTCCGTCGAGGCTCCTCCTCCTCAAAAAAAAAAAAAAAATCCTGAATTGTTCGGCAGTACGGACTGGTTATGTTTGACTTCACCCTCAACGCCACTCTCATTTCCTCGGCGCAGCCGTATCGCTGCTTCCTACGATCCACAGAAGCGAAGAAAGGCGAGAGCCAGCCACAGTGTATGGCTTCTATCGTCCCTTTCGTCGCCAGTCGCCGTGTTCTTGCGCTTAGACTTATCGTGACGTCAAGCTGTGAGACAAAAAACAATGGGGCAGCCGCCGGTTATAGCTATAGGGTTTCACCATTTCCGCGTGGGCTTAGTTTTTCTCGGAAGGCGTACGCGACCTTGAACCTATGTGTCGCCATGGTGCCCTCCTGATGAGGTGTTTAAACAATTTGCGAAAAACCGAGGCTGCCGAGCGTGTCGTTAGAGAAGCTTGTTTGCAGTGGTGTTGTTCCTCGCGTAAACCGTTTTGTCGTTTGGAGACATGCCACCCAAGTACTCAAAAGTCAGAGATACTCCTAGAGACTCCTAGAGACTAAAAAAATAATACATCACGTGATGTGAGCATTGTGTCTTCCTTTATTGATCAATGCGACATGTTAAGTGGTCATTCTTTACTTCGCCGGAGCCTACGACAAAAGAAATTTAATAAAAAAAGAGCGATATCGTTTTTTTTGTGACTACAAACGGAAAACGGTTATTAGAGCTCTCCAGTTAGAGGCGCACACAAAGAAACAACAATAAGGAGTTTGCAACTATCACTACAGAGCGAAACTTTGAGTATTTCCGAAGGCACGCTATCGTTCCTACCGTATGCAAGGCGGTGCGCAAGTAAAAACAAAAAGGGCGTAAAAACGGGATAGCGAGGCACTCTATTGTCAACTACGCGACGATTTCAGAAGCTGAAAGTGAGGGTTGGAGATACGCGGAATCACTTTCCAGCCTTTGACGCTATAGACAAGAAAAAAAAAAAGAAAGACGTACTCGAAGATCTCGCCTAGCGTTCAGCGTCTCAACAGAAGACTGCTGTTCCGTGCAATCGAGTTGCAACAGTAAAACGACGGGCTGACTTCCTATACACCCCGCACGTCGAAAACGGTCACAGACCTAAATGGCATGCACGTCGCATCGCGTGTTGCTGCCCGTGCTTCGCTTTCGGCACGTGGTTGTTATCTCGCCAAGACTGGATCGCGGCGAGGTCTGGCGAAACTCACTCGAGGTAGAGTGTACTAGAACAAGGGGAGTGCCCGGACCGAGATCCAAAAAGTGAGGCCCAAACGGGGTCAAATCCGCTAGTGGCGCTGCGATCGGTAGTCTGTGACCTGTCGTCGTTTTAAGAGCCGTGCGCAGCTCCGCCGAAGTGGTCGAGGGGTAGAATGCTCGCATCCCACTAAAAAGACCCAGGTTCGAATCACCGCTGTGACCATAGATTTTTTTTTAAATTTCACGTGTACAACTGTATTGTTTGGCTTTTTTTTTAAATATGCCTTCAGTTTCTACATATTGCTACAAAACATTACGCGAGATATGAAGTAAAGGAGAAAAAAACTTGACAGCAAGCGCATTTATTTGCAGCGCCACCGCACGGGATTCAACGAAAACTTAAAAGCATAGCTTGCGAGATTTTAGCGAATAAAAGAGAGACGGTGTGCTTTCACTCGCCTGCGGTCGCCGCCCACTGGCTCGCTTAAAAAAAGAAAAAGAAAAACTGAAAGTAAACGATTTTCAGTCGGCGGGAAGTCGCGAAGGTTTGAATACTGGTAAAGCAGCGATGTTCTGTCTGCTCGAGTTTTCAGTGTTCCTCCTCACACTAAATGCGTAAGATATTGGCGTGTAACATTAATAAAGCTATCACGAGGTGTGCGGAAACAGACAGGTGAACGTGTTCATATTTTTGTGGCAGACGATAAAAAAGCGCTGTCCGCAGTGCTCGTGCGCGAAACCTCATAGTTGCCGCAGCGGGCTGGCGGTGTAGCCGAGCAGACGACACGCGTGTTCCCCTTCAGATGTGGACCCCTCTGTACAAGTGAGAGTCTCACGTCCTGTTACACCTTTCGCAAATGAAACCAAAGCGGCAGGGCAACTGCTGTGTGCCCGGCTGCGGGGTTACCTACATAGGATCTACTGAAGGCAGTAAGTGTTCGCTATTCGCCGTTCCAACATCTCCGACCCTGAGGGAGAAATGGGAGTACAGCTTACGCTTGCCAAGAGGGCACATGAAAAGTTCAAGTGTGGTCTGCGAGGCACATTTCGAGCCGCATCATCTGCTTCGAGACTTCGTGCACATTATAGGCGGTAGAGAGGTCAGGTTGCCCCGTGACCGGCCAAAGCTTGCAGTCGGAGCAGTGCCTGTTATACTGAGTGGACAACAACGTTCCGACGGGGGTGACCAGGTGACTAATAATTCGACAAGTCGTCAGCATGCCAAACAAGATGCCCCCGGGCCATCAATGACCAAGTGCGAAGAGAAAAAAAGGTCCTCTAGCGCTGCGAGCTTGACAGAGAGGCATGCAAAGTGTGTGAAGTCGGCAGCGCATCCCGTGATGGACTGCAATTCGGAGACACAAGGCGGTACCACGAATGAAGGAAGACGTTCCCTTCTTACACTGACGATGCCGTCAACCTCCAGATGGACAGCCCTTCAGTTCCCGCATGTTGATGGTGTCTTCTATGTCACCTCCACACTAATACCGCCTTCAGAAATATCCCATGACAAAGTTATATTCCTGAAAGAAGAAGAAGACGGACTTCTCTGCCGAACACATATAAACGGCAGTCCTTACGACGAAAAACGGGCTCTATCTTTCGCACAGGCAGAGGAACATATGCAAAAAATCGACGCAGCTTCTGTATGCCCTGGCTCCATAAGGAAAAATGAACCTAATGATGGCCCACTTGAGACATTTGCCTCTGGACGGAACTTCAGATGCCATGGAGGAGCGTTTTACAGCAGAAGCTGTGAAGGTGTTGTACCTAACGGAGGTAAGTAGGTCTATGTACTTCACCGATACGGACAGAGCTTAAATTAAAGCGTATAGGAGAGGGACGTTTTGATAAAATTTATGGTGATTTTGAACGAGTTGTCAAAATATATGCAAGGAAACGACATTAATATGCACATCTTATTTCCATTTGCATGTTTTAATTGCTAACGGGCAGGGGTGTTTCTCTTACAGAGGTATAAAAAAAAAAGATCGCACAAGTTTACATTTCATGTGTGCAATTATTATCACGAAAATAAAAGAAAAAGAACTCGAGTGAAATTTATCACTGTTTAACACTACTGTGAGTTAATGTTCTTCCCATTACTCCTCTCAAATCGAGAAAGCTTGATGGTTGACGGTGCGTGCGTGCATATGTTTGTGTGCGTTAATGCGACTGTTTGTGGGTAGGCGTCTGTGTGTGTCTGTCTGTGGGGCGTAAACATGTAATCAGACCTTTTTTTTTTAACTGTGCAGGTGTAAAATGCCGTCCATGCGCCAAGGCAAGGCTGTCCCTGATTAGGAAAAAATGTAAGGTGATGCGTACCACTGCTGCTACTGGTGCCACTTCTGCAAAGCGAGCCATTTGTCGCCAAACGAAAACCTTGAGACAGCAAAATCGCCGACTGCTTGGACGGGTGTCAAACTTGAAATCAAAACTGAGAGAAATGGTGAAGCAGAACAAAGCTATAAAGGAAGGCACTTTTGAAGAAAGTATTGCTGACATGCCTCCAAAACAAAGAGAAGCAGCACTTCATTTTTTCCGCGCTTCCAAACGAGCGAGTACCAGGGGATTAAAATTCACTCAGAATTGGATCTTAGAGTGTCTGCTCATGAAGATGAAAAGTCCAAAGCTTTACAAATACATGAGAAGCAACAAGATCTTAGTCCTACCAAGTGAAGACACCTTGAGGAAATATTTGAGCTCGTACAAGACAGGGTTCGGTTTCTGCACAAGGGTCCTGAGTGCTCTAAAAAAAAAGACGAGATCTATGGACGCCTTTAAGCGACACGGAGGGCTGCTAATTGATGAAATGAAACTATCTGAACACTTGTCAGTCACATCCGCCGCCACTATTGAAGGTTTGGTTGATTTAGGCCATTTTACATCAAAAAAAGATAAATGTGAGCCATGCGACCATGGCATGGTGATTATGTTTGCACCTTTCACCGGCAAGTGGACACAAGTATTAGCAGTATTCGCAACACACGGGAACGTTAAAGGAGAGCTCCTCGCGAAAATTCTAGTGGAGGCTGTATTGCTTGCAGAAGATGCCGGTCTTTTCGTGGACTTTGTCACTTGCGACGGTGCGACATGGAACAGGAAGATGTGGAAGGTACTTGGAATCGAAGCAACGTCTGAGAACATTCAATGCAGAATGAGGCATCCCAAAGACAGCAGTCGCTACGTCCACTTCCTTTCGGACTTTCCGCATCTCATAAAGTGTCTTCGCAACAACTTGCTCCTCCACGACTTCAACACTCCAGATGGGCTGGTAGGTTTTCAAGCTCCCATTTATTCCTTTTTCTTCTGTTGTTTTATTGTTGTGTGTTTGTTATAGAACTTGAACGAATGCTTTCCGATAATTTTTGCGTTTATGTTATGGAGATACACTTCGTTGAGAAATGTATGCTTCGCGTCCAGTTGGTTCATTGGGTAAATGTCAATGTAAGATAGCACTCACTCACTACAGTTGAGGAAAACAAACTGGGAAGGCTGCCGGAGCGCCGCCATAGTCCTCTTTGTGGGCTGTTGTTACCATGAGTGACACTCCCCCTCCCCTCCCTCCAAGAAAAAAAAGAAAAAAAAATGTCTGCTGAACTTGAGATGTCGGATTTAGGGCTCCCATGCAACAGCCCAGAAGGGATGGGGTCCTCGATCCTCTCCATTCAAAAAACAATAAAAGAAAAGAAAAGGTTTGTAGACGTTTTAGTGCGACAACGTTAGAACTGTATCTACAAAATAAAAAAGAATCCTGTGTTCGAGTGGGTTTGGCGGACAAATTCGTTCGCTAATTCTGGAACATCGCCAAATCAAGTATACACACACACACACACACACACACGTATATATATATATATATATATATATATATATATATATATATATATATATATATATATATATATATATATATATATATATATATATATATATATATATATATATATATATATATATATATATATATATATATATATATATATATTGCCACGAGGCCACCCATCTTTTCACCGAGACCTACTAACTTCTCGAGATCCATGGTGTCTCGCAAATAAAACCTTGCCACGTGCACAAAATATCTGCCTAAAACGGTCTATCGGAACACTCTCTGCTCACTCGCTAACGAGAACAATGAGCAACACACAGAAATCGGACCGATAGCACTATCAACGACTCGAGGCTCTTTCTCACTACTTTGGACACACCGTGCACCATATATATGGTGCACGGTGGTTATATATGGTTATATATATATATATATATATATATATATATATATATATATATATATATATATATATATATATATAACATTATTTTGACACTTTACAATAAACTATTGCTATATGCTAAGGAAAGGCCTTTGCTCAGCAGGAGGAAGAGTCGGGAATGATCCGAGATTCGTAAACTGTACGAATTTGTCCGCCAAACCCACTCGAACACAGGATTCTTTTTTTATTTTGTAGATACAGTTCTAACGTTGTCGCACTAAAACGTCTACAAACCTTTTCTTTTCTTTTATTGTTTTTTGAATGGAGAGGATCGAGGACCCCGTCCCTTCTGGGCTGTTGCATGGGAGCCCTAAATCCGACATCTCAAGTTCAGCAGACATTTTTTTTTTCCTTTTTTTTCTTGGAGGGGGGGGGGGAGTGTCACTCATGGTAACAACAGCCCACAAAGAGGACTATGGCGGCGCTCCGGCAGCCTTCAGTGGAAAAGTCTATACTTCTTACGACGTTAGCTTTCGTTTGACGAAGCCGCACGCCACCTACCGGCATTGAGCATTGGACTCGGTAGTCGACCTTTTACGTACCGTATGAAGCGTGCGGCGATGTTTCGTTTCATGATTTCATGGCAGTAACCGTCTCCTTCCAAGCTTGTGCATCGGCCTTAGTGGCGGATCCAGGGGAAGGGGGGGGGGGGAACAGGGGCGATCGCCTTCCTTCCCTAAATTTCTGTCAGCGCTCCTCCCCCTCAATTCAATGCTCGCAGTCCACCTCCTATCACCAATTAGGACAAATGAGTGGAACCCCTGTGAGCACATAGTAACAGTGTTGGCACAACGAAGAGGTTTTTCTGCTAGTAAAAAGAAAAATTCATTACCACGCCCCCCCCCCCCCCTCCTGTGTTACTTAATGTGACCTCCCATCTCAAATAAGTGGCTAGATCCGCCCGTGCTCACACGGTAACTTCCTTCGTTTACCGCGTCTTTACATATCATGAATTCACTTGTTATGGAAACCTCGCCCGGAAACGGTTCCATTTTTGTCCGGGTGACATTAGAGGAGGCTTCATGTCAGAACCCCCTAGCAGATTTTCACATACGCAGGATTAGATTGGTGGCATTAACGATGACCTGATATTTTTTATTCGTTGCCTCGTTAAATATTTGAGCCCTTGAAGAGCCATAAAATTACTTCCTCTAGTTGAAGAGTTTCCGGGTTTTACAACATAATTCGAACTTCCCCATCAATTGTTAGAACTAGTTTCAATTACATATGATTTATGTTTCAGGTCTCCTTGGACGCTGTCAAAGACGTCTACGCAATGGATGGGAGCATCGTGACACTTCGCGTGATGCATGGCATACGGGAGGCCCACCTCAATCCGAACAACTTTGAGAAGATGCGCGTCCCCTACGCCTACCAATTGTTCGGTCCACAAGTGACCCGTGGTCTGCGGTTCTACCAACAAGATGTCGAACCGTCGAGACGCAGCTGCATACAGGCGACTTTGCGGTTCTTTGAGTAAGTGTGTCCGACATCCTAATTGTGTTGGTATTAACAGCAAAGCTTACGATATGTTTGAAGAGGGAAGTAGAAGGACATATATGTTTGCACAGCTGGGCACTTGAGCATGCAATATACACTAGAGCGAGTGTACCGTGCTGAGTGTGTGTATATATCAGAGTCACCTGAAACGGCAAGCCTAGGAACTGTCGTCAACGGACACCTCATTACTACGGCGTTTTGTTCTCCTTGTGATATATTGCAGGACACTTCGAACATGCTGCAAGGGAAGCCTGTGGCATGTTCCGAAACCACATAAAACGCTCTTATAGGTTATTCGAACATCTTACTAGAATGTTAAGCTCACAGGGATAAAACAAATTTTCTCTACGCAGATTATAACATGTGGCATTTACTGCGTTTCTTGTCGCCCAAACCCCCAGCGTTTCTTTCAAACTTAGTAGTAAATTTCGCAACGTTACCTGTGCTAAGTTGTACTCAGTGTACATCTGTCCGTAAACCAAACAGCATAATTATATCATACTATTAATTTGGCGACACCTTCATGCACCTGAAATAGTGAGGCACGAATCCCCACGATGGCATGCAGTGTGATGTGCATTGCGCGGTCTTGGTAAAATTATCTTGCACACGTACAAATACATAAAACGGCGTGCAGAGAGTAACGTTCTTCTTATTTTCTTTTATTTTATGCAGGATGATAAACAGCATCATCAACATCATGTCCTCTCGGTACGCGAGAGTAGCGCTGCGGTTGAACTCAAGTGCGGTCGACTGCCTCTACACCTTTCTTGCGTACTTGACTGAATGGGAGTCGCACGTAAAAGGCACGCGGGGCTTCCTTAGTCAGTCCACAGCAGCAGGGTTTCGAGTAACCATCAAAAGCACCTTGCTATTGCTGGAATACCTGACGACGGAAGTAGGCTATGCCTACCTGATGACAGCCCGGCTCAACCAAGACCCCCTGGAGAACACTTTTGGTATAGTGCGGCAGTGCAGCGGGAATAATGATCATCCTACGCCGCAGCAGTTCCTCGACACAATGGCATGCATCAGCTTTTGCAACCTTGTGCGCTCGCCGGACAAGGGCAATGTGACTCCTGGCACACTTGACTCTCTTTTGTCCCCTATACTGTGCTCGCCTCCGTCACCGCCACCGCAGACCTCCGGCTTCACTCATGCACTAGATGAAATTCACTTTGAAAGCAATGAAAACGACATGTTGGATGATGTGGTGACACATGAGAGTGACCATGAGGCATACGTGTCTGTCAGAAGTGACCGCAGACTGGTCCACTACATAAGCGGGTATGTTGCAAGGAAATGCATCGTGCCGTTGCACTGTTCTGCTTGCGAAAACGACTTGTTGACTTCACGAGAATCTGAAAGTGCTATCGCACAGTTCACACAACAGTGTGATTACGGGGGCCTTTTGTACCCATCTTCGACCTTGTCCAACTTTATTGGTTTTCTCGAAGACACTTTCACTGAATGTTTTAGCACTCGCCGCGTGCACCATGACAGCATCATGGATGTGATAGAGCTTCTGAAGGTGAAAAAAGCAAAACTAATTGGATGCGAGGAGCACCGTGAACATGTCACGGCACGAGTGGTAGGTTTTTATGTGCTGACAAGACTGAGATTCTTTGTCAAAGCCTTGAATCGTGCACAGCCATCTAGGCGGAAGTCTGCACAACAAAGAAAACAGAGCAGGTGCTCGTAAGGAGCCAGGGTTGTTTATAAATGAAGAAGTGGCCATCAAAACAAATTCATTGAAAGTTCGGTTTCGATGTGCATTGGGAGTACTCGTGCAGTGCTACGTAGCTGACATATCAGCGATCAGAAGATGACAACGAAAGAATGGACTGACTTGCCCGCCGTGCTTGCTGTGCTCTGTGTGGTTCGGTGTTATTACACTCGCGAATAGTCATTTTACGTGACATATTTGTGGTGGAGCTGCTGGCTCTTCCCTGTACCCATCACGAAGCTCCACTTCGGACGTATCATCACGGGTCCAACCATGTCACAGGTTCAAGGAACATCGTCTTCACCACCCGCCTCTTCTGTGACTCCTACCTACGTTGTCGTATACCTCCTGCTCGTGATCCTGGCATATTTCCAGGATATATAGATCGCTTTGACGTTAGATATATATGGGGGGTTTAACGTCCCAAAACCACGATATGATTATGAGAGACGCCGTAGTGGAGGGCTCCGGAAATTTCGACCACCTGGGGTCCTTTAACGTGCACCCAAATCTTAGCACACGGGCCTACATCATTTCAGACCGCATGGGAAATGCAGCCGCAGCAGCCGGGATTCGATCTCGCGACCTGTGGGTCAGCAGCCGAGTACTTTAGCTACTGGACCACCATGGCGGGGCACGCTTTGACGTTGACAAGTGCCTTAACGTGTACGAACAGATCAGCGCCGGCTATAGGTGGGCCCGACACTCATGCTCGCCAACGTGTTTCTTTACCTTGATGGCCCACTGCAGATGTGGTTCCTGTAGGTTATTCGAACACGTTACTGAAATGTCAAGCTCACAAGGCTAAACCAAATTTCCTCTACGTAGAATATATAGTGTGACATTTACTGCGTTTGTTGTGGTTCGAGACGCACGAAGTCGACATTGCCAGCTGGGACACTTTCAAGGAGACGATCCGTGACCTTTTCGGCGACACTGCTGCACGGCAGACGACTGCACTAAATCAGTCGGCTACTCGGGTATAGGCGTCTACCGAATCGGTAGACGTCTCACGGTTACCCAGTTCTGACGAAGCCATTTTCGAAGTATGATTGGATCAGACCTTTCGCCTGATCAGGCCGATGCTCTCTGTCAGGTTTCGGACTCGATCACGGTGACATTTTTGGTATCCGTGGTCATCCCTTGGGCCAGACTAATATTGTCAAGCACCTAATTAACAATGGTGACTCTGCGCTTATCCACTGTCGGCCTTGCCGCGTGTCCGCATCAGAACGAGCAGTGATTCAAAAGGAAGTGGCCAAAATGCCAACGAAAGACACCATCGAGCCATCGTCGAGCCCTTGGGCCTTCCCAGTGGTCTTGGTAAAGAAGAAAAGCGGCTCCTGGCGTTTCTGCGCTAGTTATCGGCACCTCAAAAAAATTACGAAAAAAAAAACGTGTACCCTCTTCTCCGTATTGACGACGCACTTGACTGTCTGCATGGCGCCACCTTCTTTTCATCTCCCGACCTCCGATCTGGCTACTGGCAAATTGCTGTAGACGAAATGGATCGTGAGACAACTGCATTCGTTACCCCCTGACGGCATTTACCAATTCAAGGTCATGCCGTTTGGCCTCTGCAATGCCCCGGCAACCTTCGAGAGAATGACAGATACGCTACTTCAAGGATTTAAATGGGCGACGTGCTTGTGCTACTTGGATGACGTGATAACTTCTCACCCACCTTCGCCACACACCTTGAACGCCTTTCTACCATTCTATAATATTCCGCTCTGTCCATGATGTTCTCAGTTTCGTGGGCCTCTGCTCCTACTTTCGGCGGTTCGTGAAAACTTTGCGGCACTCGCACGGCCACTTACCGACCTTCTCAAACAAGATGCCCCATTTCATTGGGGCCCTCTTCAAACTGACGCCTTCTCTCAACTAATTACCACTCTCACGACAACCCTATTCTTGCGCATTTCGACCCCGATGCTCCTACAGAAGCGCGCACAGACACGTGTAGTCACGGCATTGGTGCAGTTTTGGCGCAAACTCAGCGGGGCAACGACCGTGCAATTGCGTATGCAAGTCGTCTCCTTTCGAAATCTCAACGCAAATACAGAGAAATTTCATTCATTGTTTGCTGTACACCTATGACTTCTTCGCCAGTTGAACACAACTTATGCGGATACGCGTTCAACGAATGATTTTGTACTATGTGCTAGCGTGTTTTTTATGTACGTCACTAACAAGACAAAACAAACCACGACCACTTGCTTGCCTTCGGCATAGCACGCTATACTTAGGATAGAGTGTACTAGAACAAGGTTGTTCTAGTACACTCTACTTAGGATTAGGAGACCTCACATTTAAGCCTGACTGCGAAAACTCCCGTAGCTACCATGCAACCGCGGATCATTTCATGTCTACATTTTTGGCATCACGTCTGAATAGAACCAACGCACTTTCAACAAAACAAAACAACAACGACGACGACGACAATGGTTTTGCGTGATAAAACTATATACCGCGTGAGGCTCGCCGTATTCAGTGTAGCACTCTCCCAATTACGACCACCTGTGGTTCTTAGCGCCTACATCTAAGAACGCAGGCCTCTATCATTTCCACGCCATCGAAATGCAACTGTCGAGATCGGGATGCGATCCTTATCTGCGGGTCAGCAGCCTCGTGCACATCAATCACCACTGTGCCATTGACATCAAAACCGATTCCTTTACAACTGTAATGGGCAGGCCTGGTTGGTACACTACTGGAATGGTCATGACGTATCTGTCATTCTTACCTTGTGTCACGCGTCTTAAGCACTGTTCCGTGCCACCCCATCCCTACAATAAACGCTAGTGACCATCGGCCGTATGCACAAAGTGTGCACCACTAAATATGCTTTCAAAAGACAAAATGTATACGTTGACAAAAAATAGTTGTACAAGAAAAGTACATTTGTATTTCAATACTACTTCATCAAAAGCACAGGCAACCGGCGCGCTTTAGTTTTGCCGTTTAGCTGCCGCTGAGAGAGTTGAAAACGATGCAGGCGCCAATGACGCAAAAGCTAAATACAACAAAAAGCGCGCCGATCACATATAGATGCGCCCGCAAAACACAAGCATTGGTTTGCATCATTTATTTTCGCTGAGGGCGGCCATAATTATAAGATATATGTTCGCAATATCAGTTGTACAGGAATACTACATATGTATCCAAAATATCAACACGTTCACCTCTTTCCGCACACCTCGTGATCGCTTTACTCGAGCAGACAGAACATCGCTGCTTTACCAGTATTCAAACCTTCGCGACTTCCCGCCGACTGAAAATCGTTTACTTTCAGTTTTTCTTTTTCTTTTTTTAAGCGAGCCAGTGGGCGGCGACCGCAGGCGAGTGAAAGCACACCGTCTCTCTTTTATTCGCTAAAATCTCGCAAGCTATGCTTTTAAGTTTTCGTTGAATCCCGTGCGGTGGCGCTGCAAATAAATGCGCTTGCTGTCAAGTTTTTTTCTCCTTTACTTCATATCTCGCGTAATGTTTTGTAGCAATATGTAGAAACTGAAGGCATATTTAAAAAAAAAGCCAAACAATACAGTTGTACACGTGAAATTAAAAAAAAAATCTATGGTCACAGCGGTGATTCGAACCTGGGTCTTTTTAGTGGTATGCGAGCATTCTACCCCTCGACCACTTCGGCGGAGCTGCGCACGGCTCTTAAAACGACGACAGGTCACAGACTACCGATCGCAGCGCCACTAGCGGATTTGACCCCGTTTGGGCTTCACTTTTAATGCATTGGTGCTGCGGCCGGTCCGGGCACTCCCCTTGTTCTAGTACACTCTACTCGAGGGTTTCGCTGCCGGTGACTGCGCGCCGGCGTCCCGCAAAATGCGGGCCGTGCAGTCGGAAGACAGCAACCCGGCGCATTGTAAGTCCGTACGAACCGAGGAGATGGCGCTGGACGTGCGCACTTCTCTCTGGCGGCTCTCCTCGTCCACGCAAAACGGCGTGCCGTGCACCGAAGCACGTTTCACACGGGCGGTTCTTATCGTTGCACTTCCAACAGAAATCAATGCAGCCCGTAAGTGCGCGCGCGTTTGCTGCTCGGGAAGAAGTTTCTGCCCACGGCTGAAGGTTTCGCTACGCGCGTGTCCAATCACGCACAAACATTCGCAGGTACTGCACTTTCTTGAAGTGAAGGTGCGAAAAGATGCCGACTTCGATCGCCCTCACAAACATTCGCAGGTACTGCACTTTCTTGAAGTAAAGGTGCGAAAATATGCCGACTTCGATCGCCATCGCAGAAAGCTGGGCTTGTTCGTTTCTGGAACCATGAAACATGTTTACTGCGCTAAGAATAACCTTTATTCTCGCCAAATTCACAAGAGAGGTGTTTGTTCTAATTTCGGCAACCATACTGCTTTGTGTACACTCTGGCAAATAAAAAAATACAATTTAAGTTTCAAATTATGTTTTCCTAAAGTGTACATCGAGTAACGGGGATGGCGTTGAGGTTGCCGTATTAACTTTGTCTGCTTGTTCTGCAAAGCATTCTGCCAGCATATTTTACGAGAGTGAGCCACAATTCAAGCACAAAGGACAGTACATATTATACGCGATTTATTGCTACTAACGCCTAAGTATCACAAATATTGTAGGTGCATGACCAGCGCATATTTACTGCAGTGGAAAGAAATTACTTGAAATGAGCGATATCCGCGAATATTACTGATCATACTTTTTAACATTTATAGCAATAGCTTAAGGTATATATTTGATTGGATTGCGCCTTGTGCTCTATGCATCACTTGAAGAGGAATCTTATTCTGCGGTCACGACACTGAATGCCAGTGCAGTTATGTCCACGGTTTATGTACACTTTTGTGCTCCGTTACGCGTAAAATATTCCGTGCTCCTTTGACTCTACTTTTGCCTTCAGCCTTAATATTGTCGTGCGACTGAACCTTTTGCATATGTGACCATTATTTGTCAGAATTGAATTTATAGGAACTAATGTCTACCTCGTGAAACACCCCATAAACAACACAAAATATAAAAAAACATGTAGAGCTATTGTTCTTCAAACACGCCCACAGTCATTCTAAGCTTCTGGTTTTATTTTATTTTGAGACGTAATTACGCTCATATACAGTAAAAATCGTTTTTTTTTCTTGAGTTAGAAAAAATCGTAATTTAATATGACGGAACCGATATGTCTTGGAACACTTACCATGTTGTTCGCGTTGACAGGGCCTATGCTGTTCACGTATATGTTCACTTTGACGTACGTTGGATGCCCTGAATAAAAGAAAGAGCAGAAAGGTGCATAAGTATTTCATTCAGGTGATGCCGGAAAACAGACTTACACAAACGGTGCGAAACAAGGCTCAACGTTATAGGCTTATGTTGCACTCACGCTAGGTGCCATCATGAAGTTCATCAATGAGTAAGCCGCGACAACCGACCAGGTCTCCCAGGCTAAAACCACTCGAGCGCCATCATCACTCCATGAACCACCACCACCCCAAGTAGACGAGCAAACCGTATATAAATTGGTATGAAACAAAACCTATTACCTGTTGTTGTTTACCTCAGGTCTTTCGAAGGCCGGGGCTCTGACACCATAGCGACTTTGATGACGAGTCCCGATGCCACCTCGTCGTTATAGGGTGTCTAAATAGCGCCGGCTTATCGCGCGGTAAATACGAATGTACGGTACGCAGCGAGCAATAAAAAGTAAATGTTTAGGTGTAACCTTAAGGCACACTAAAATATTAGTGTGGGTTGAGAAAACAAAACTGTTATTGATGTTATCATAGTTGAAAAAAATGGGCATGTAGCGCGTATGCACGATAACCACTGGTCGTGGCGTGTAATAGCCTGAACTGCAAGTCAAGGCAAGCACACGAGGGGAAGACAGAAATTTTGGGTGGGTAGATGAGATTAAGTAGTGTGCGGGTACAGCACGGCAGCAGCAAGCACAGGACTGGGTTGATTGGAAGAACATGGTAGGGGCATTCGCCCTACAGTGGGCGTATTCAGGCTGGTGATGATGATGATGATGGTGAGTAACTCAGGAAATAGTGTGCCATCGCGGTCGACACGTAGTTAACTTAACCTGCAAGATCTCGTATTAGCCACTATGCCCATCTCATAACGTTACTGTGCGCATGCAAGAACTCCCGCAGCAAACAAAAAAAAAACAAAAAATGGGGAGGGCCCCTTTTTCTAGAAAAAAAGAAAAGAAAGGACGCCTTTTTCTGCAAGAAAAAGGGGCTAGGCATGAACGAGCTACCCCTTTTCTTTCTTTTTTTCTGTCGCATTGCACAATGCTTTCTCCTAAATGTTTGATTCCTCCATGTCTCGAATCAGGTCACCACTCGCAATCTTAGCAGCGCAACACATGTAGATGCTACAGGCAACGACGACGGTCATGCA
This sequence comes from Rhipicephalus microplus, assembly GCF_043290135.1. Lineage (NCBI taxonomy): Eukaryota > Metazoa > Arthropoda > Arachnida > Ixodida > Ixodidae > Rhipicephalus > Rhipicephalus microplus. Next base: position 15,398 of record NW_027464605.1, read on the forward strand.
CTCACATCCCAACAGTAACGAAATGTGCCAACATGAAATGAAGTGTGCATTCCCTAAAATATGAGCTTGACACATAAGAAATGGCTGATCACCGGCAAGCCCACGATCGAGACACAGCGATTATTCGAAAGCGGCGAACACAAACACACGTGACCAGCACACCTTCGAAACCAAATTTCTGCAGGCTTGCAGGCGCCACGTTGTTCCGTAACTACGCCGCCACCACCACCGAAATGTGCAGCTCATCAGAGGCTACTGTAGCGCAAGCTACGGGGTATTGCTGCAGCGTAAACTGTGGCAAAGCCGTTCCGTCTTAAATGTACTTCTGCAATAAGGAAGCGTACAAGCTACGTCATTACCGATCCGTGCGTAAGCCGCACGGTAATACCTTCAGTGCTAAATCTGTACGTCTTCAGAGAGGGCTCTTTAACTAATGGACGACGATCATTCTGTCGCGCGATAGTTGCCTGGCTTCTACCTTTAATTTCTTCGTGCCACGCACCTTTGGGTTAGCTCCCTGTTTCTCCCTGATTTCGGGGACGGAAAGGAGCGCGAAGCGGGTGCAGTTACTAGCACTCATTCATTCTGGTCGATCGATGGTCGAAACTTCGAACGCAACTTCGACGGTGTCGGTTTCTGAAACGCGCTAGGTAATTGCTTCGCTCGGTAGCTGATGGCTATAGTAACGCCAGCTTGTGCAGTGAGTGATGCACTCGACATTAACTGAGAAACTTACGATGAATGACTGTGGTTCCCACCAATGTATGACGTCAAAAACTGCGGCAAGGGAGTTTCTAACAAGTCAAGTCACGAGCAAAGAGAAAAGTCAGGAGCAAAGAGAAAAGAGCAAGGCACCACGCGAAATTGCTCTCGGAACTTTGACTTTACTCGATTAGTCGATGGAACGTAGAACACTCCGGAAGCAATCACACATCTTCATATTTGGCTGATTTTTGGTTACTCAGTGCTCTCACCTAACTAACGCGTAGAACGCTCTTGTGCTCTTCAGGGTTAACTTCTACAGCTGACGGATCGCTTTTGTCATGAATTAATTTTCCTGAATAATATTAGACTCAGTTCATTTCGGTAGCGAGCTTTCTTCTCTTGATTTGCAGCTTGTTTCTTTTCTTAGGTACAATTTGCAGTGGTTTGGGTTGTTTATCTATATTTGGTTAGATTTATTACACCCGAATCGCAATTTATCAGAGCAACAATCATGTGGTTTAAAAAAAATGGCCTTGAAACGTTGGTAAGAAATTCCCAGTTGCATATTTTCTTCCCTAGATCGCCAGTTAGTTGAGTTTTTTGTTGGTACACACTATTAAGTGAACGCAAGATTCTTTTCCTTTTCTCGCAATCAGCCATGTTATATGAATTGCGGCTTGTGTAGTTTTTTTGCTGTGTATGGAAATACGAATGTTAACACAAAAATATTTAGCTGCTCTCTGGTGCTCTATTTCCCCGATTGTGCACACAGGATCGATGCATGGTTAGCGAGTGACCACGACTGCTGTATATAGTAAGCGTGTTCATGTGCACCTAAACTCCTAACCGCTTCGCTAGTGCTATGATGGCTGCAAAAACACAGCATCTGATATTTCAGTCTGTTTTTAGATGATGGCAGATGACACAACAAATACTGCTAGGTTGTGGGGGTCTGGGTGCGCCTGCTGGACGCTGATATTTGTGTCCCTGCCTTTCCTCCTAGCTTTCTCTATTTTTTTTTCTTCTCTCTCCCCTCATGTAGGGTAGCGAACCAGGTACATTCTGGTAAACTTCGCTGCCTCTCCTCTGCAGTTTCTCTAGCTCTCACTTTTTGATTATTGATTGATATGTGGGGTTTAACGTCCCAAAACCACTACTTGATTATGAGAGACGCTGTAGTGGAGGGCTCCCAAAATTCCGACCACCTGGTGTTCTTTAATGTGCACCCAAATCTGAGCACACGGGTCTACAACATTTGCGCCTCCATTGAAAATGCAGCCGCCGCCGCCGGGATTCAATACCACGACCTGCGGGGCTCTCACTTTGAAGCGAAGGTCAGGATGATGAGGTTGTGGGTCTGACAACCTTTAATTTCAATCAATCATTCAGTCCATTCATCAATCAATCAGTCAGTCGATCAATGAATTTACCTTAAGCCAATATCAGAAAGCTAAGCTGCCGTTCTACTTCGGTTATCGCCTGTATTTGGCGTAGTGTGTGTACCCGTTCATGGTCCCGTGAATGATCACCAAATACAAACTAAAAAAAAGCTCGCGCGTCTACGAAACTAGGGTCTACCAAGCATTGCGGCATAGGGAGCTGTTCCCCGACTGCTTCGCATAAACTGCGTTACGGTGAAAGGTTGAACAGGCAAAATGTTTATCAACCTGTTCCTTTTGATTAGCGCTGTTTAAGCAACATACATGCCTCTCATAAAGGGCGATTCCAGCAAGCCGTGAGATATACCAGAATAATTGTGCGATGTGTGCAAATTTTTATGGCTGCATAAGTTGAGAACGTTTATTATTATTATTATTATTATTATTATTATTATTATTATTATTATTATTATTATTATTATTATTATTATTATTATTATTATTATTATTATTATTATTATTATTATTATTATTATTATTATTATTATTATTATTATTATTATTATTATTATATCACACCTCCCCTTTGTCGCAATGACAACATAGAGCTTGTGGTTCAACTTGGATGAGGACCTGAGAAGTGACAACTGTTGCGGAATGGAACGAAAACAAAAACCTTTATGTTGACCACTGTATTCTCAGTACGTAATTGCAAATTCAGGCAACCGCCCCACCTCACCCCCCGTCAACACTTTCATTGCAAATTCACAGCCTGGGACCACTTCCGTAAGATAAGATTGAGAAACACAGAGTACATTAATAACCCGCCATATGAGAAGTGGCTGTCTCAGCTGGTTGAAGACGTCAAGTCGGCCACCAAAACGATACAGATTCATCTTAAGGTCCATAAAACAAGTAAATAGGCTTGCCCATCTCTTGGAGGTCAAAAACGCCCTCGTTACCCGGTGGGAAGCACACCGTCTGAATCGAAGACTGTGAAACCGCTTCGCGAGTCTTGATCAGGAAATAAGCGCTCACTGTCAGACGCTAGAAAAACAGCGTTGGATCGAGTTTCACAATACGATGGATGGAAAGATGAGAGTTGGGGTTAAATATAACCTTCTCAAACGCCTGCTGCAGGAGACCATATCTAAATCAAACCAGACGCGATTGGTAGACATAATAATAAACTCAGAAAGGAAGGCAAAATCGGATGCGGAAATAATGGAGCATCTGGCACAGAGACACCTCCCTTTGGATACAGCCCGTCCTCATTCTGGCTACGCGCAATACACGGGATCCCCAGCCTTTGAATTGGGCAAGCCCTTCCAGAAAGCATAGGTTCGGACCACTTTAGCCAATCTTAACGGAAATTTCTTCCCGGGCCTCGGTGGCATTACAAACAAGACACTTCGCAAACCACACGACGACTCTGTCATCACCTCACCAAAGAAATAAATTGTATTCGGGATTTGGGATTTTTTCATGAGCATTGCAAAGTGGCGTCGGTTATCCTCGTCCCTAAACTTAGCCGGAGTCTCAGTCTTGAGAACTTACGACCCATTTCACTGACGTCTTGTGTAGGTAAAGTCACCGAACATGTCTGCAACAATCGGATATCGAAGCGCATAGAGAAAATTAACCTGTTCCCGCACATCGTGACAGGTTTCAGACCACACCTATCTACTCAGGACGTCATGAAAATGCTGAAGCATCACATTATAAATCAGGAGACCAAATACGTTAAAGCCATTCTCGGACTCGATATCGAAAGGGTATTTCACAATGTCTCGTACTACCATATATTTGCCTCCTTCTCTTGCCTCAATTTGCGAGCCCACTTTCAGAAGTTCACTAGCTCGTCCCTCAGGAATAGAAAAGCCACTATCCAGCTGAGAGATTTCAAGGCTAAACCTTTGATCTAGGTTCCTTCGGCACCCCGCAGGGCTCTGTCCACTCCCCATTACTATTCAACATTGCAATGTGCGACCTTGCTGCAGAGCTCTCAAACCAAGAAGGCACCAAGTTCGCCATCTACGCGGATGACATCACCATATGGAGTGTCGGTGGCTCGGAGGGCTGTGCGAAGAGCTCTCATCAAAAGGCTGTCGACTGTGTTAAAAAAGGAAATGGGCCTTAAGATCTCATTAATAAAGTTCGCACTTCTTTTATATCGACCCACGAGAAGGGGACCCAAACTGAAAAACTGGAAAACCACTGGCCGACATCATCGACATTACGCTGCACACGGCATCAAGGCAGCATATTCGGAGGGTGGACTTCATACGCGTTCTGGACATTATCATGGAAGCTAGTGGAAAGAATGGCATAACGATCGACCGTCTGACTTCCAAGGCGGAAGGGGTCATCCGACTAATATCGCGCATTTCTGACAGTCGGAGTGGACTTCGGGAGGACATCCTACTCAGACAGTTTGATGCATTTTTGATGAGCCACATGAGTTATGTAGCAACCATGCACAAGTGGCAACTCCATAAGAGGACTAAGCTGAACATACTCATACAGAAAAGAATCAAGAGAGTGCTTCGCATTCCTATGTGCACAATCACTGAGAACCTTATGTACCTTGGGATCCATGACACGCTTGAAGAAGTCATCGAGGCTCAGCAAGCGGCACAAGTTGCGAGGCGCTCAGTCAGATCAGCAGAGGAAAATATTCTGGTTGACATTGGACTCACTGGCCTGACGCTCGAAGTGCAAGATACGTCACTTGAAGATTGTATGCGCTTTCGCATCAAAGAGTGCCCTCTTCCACGAAATATGCACCCACAGTACAACGTGGGCAGGCGTGTTGCTCGAGCCTCGTCTCTTTTAGCTCACTCTCACGTCCACTGGTCTGCTTGATGCCTTGTCGACGCCGTCCAGAACCAGTACGGCACTTCCGCAAACTTTGGAGTAGTGTCCGTAAATACTAAGGATCTGATTTTTTTTTTCTCAGCGTTGGTTCAAACCACTTATTACAAAGTCGAGCAGATGGCCATTCCACTAACCTTCCTTGAAACACACACAAAAAAAGATATTTACATGGACTCCAAAGCTGCTGCTAGGGCCTTCGCTTTTGGTTCCGTGTGCAAAGAAGATTTTAGAGCTTTAGCTCACAAGGAACTCGCCCACCACACTATTACTTGGTTCCCTGCTCGCCTTGGCTCGATAGTCGGGGGCCTTCTCTATGTCAAAGAGCTAGCCCACACCAAGGCGCGAAGTTTTACTCACCGTGCTGGGATTTGCGCGGCTCAGACAGAAGAATCAGCCCCCAGCCTCTACTTCAGAGATATTTTGACTATATTCGACGAGGTCACAAAATACTATCAAATGAACCGTAGGTTCTTTACACTGCCACATGAAAGGTTGTCTAGGCCACAGGAAATCTCCCTTCGCATGCTTTAAGCGGGAAAATAGCCCAGCCTCATTAATCTAAAATCATTACTCCGACAACTCATAACTTTGTCCAGACTGCTAATATCACAGTGATCTTAGCCACATGCTCGGGAAGTGCCCCTTTTTACAGGGAAAAGATCAAAAATTTTCTGAAAATTACTTTAATTTCATGCTCAAGAGCCTGGTCCTCACCCAAGAATCAAGGCTGTCCAGAAAGCCCATGACGTGGCGGGGAAGCTAGGCCTCCACATTTTAATAATAATAATAATAATAATAATAATAATAATAATAATAATAATAATAATAATAATAATAATAATAATAATAATAATATATTATTAATAATAATCTATCTATCTATCTATCTATCTGTGTAGCAGAACGAATCACCATAGAAGGTATTCTGTCAAGTTCTGCCCTGTTAAACGCGATGGTGAGGCAGCGCAGTAAGTACGGCAGCTCTTATGTGGATTTTGTCAACTCTAGAAATCATAGTGCAGAAATCACTTCAGTGAGAGCATCTTTTCGCATAAATACACGAGGAAGCGATGTTTAGAAATAATGAGAGTCTTGTATTCCATCGTGGTGTCCTATGAACAAACAAACAAACACATACACACACACACAAAAAAAAATAATTAGCCAGCATTTTTTTTTTTTTGGAGGCACGTTACATCCCCCACAGAACAGAGCTTCCTGTATTAGGCTCCAAGCGTTGAACAGTGCATAAGCGACAATGGTGGAAGGTATGGCGAACGTGATGTGCTGTTTAAACAGACAAAATCAATGTGGAGCCGCAACTTTTTGTTTTCTTTCAGTGTACTCACTGATCGATAACGCGGAACTGCTATCAGCTTAAGCGCGTTTGCTCGGGATATTGCCCTAAAATATTCAGAGACACGGAAGCATGAACTCCAAGGGAGTAAGGTTGACAGTCGAGAAATAAGGTAATGAAATGAATTTTGTTCATGCTTTGTTCTGGTCGCGGAACTATGGTGGGCAGCCTGGTTGCGCAGAGTTTAGCGAACATATTTGTTAAGGTGAGTACGGCCATGAGCCTTACGAAAGTGTGGATGTGGTAGGCAGATGTATATAAAATATAATGTTAAAGGCTTTTGAACATCACCTGGACATTAAAAGAAATAGTAGAGGTTCAATATACGGTTACTGCTGCTAGCTTTTGTTGAGCTTCCCAATGAAAAGACGCCAGTGCTATAGTACATCTATACCTTTTTTGTTTGTGAAGCCAGGAAAAGCAAATGTTTACAAAATGTAGCTTTTGAACTAAAGGGGGCCGAAAGACGTGTGCGCCAAAACTGGGGTGTCTTCGCTTATTCAGGAAATGTTAGAGGGAACTCGACTATGGCATCGCGTGTAAAAGCGCGCCGGGTAGTACTTAACGAACGGCTGTTAAGGCGTTCATAACAAACACATGCAGCTGAAACTCACGAATAAGAAATCACTGGTGAGGTAAGTTGGGCATCGCACGCAACTCGTGTTCCTCAAAACATCGCGTTGATTATTGTGTTCACGGACAATTCGCGCAGCACATCATACATGTATAATAAATGCACGTAACTTAGGTTCTATACCGAACATACATTGCAAACGGACATCTTTATTTGCGCCCCATTTAGTGCGACCTCATTGTAAGTAGGTAGGTTGCCAAACTGTTTAATGGGGGCCACCCCCCACGCAATAGGAGAGGAACGCCAAGTTCACCCTGCCGTTGTTACTCAATCGGCCCATATGTCTCGTCTTTGTTGAAAGAGCAGGATTATGGCCACTGTGGATGAAGCTATAATGGCAGCCAAAAACCTTCGATGTTGCATTCTAAGAACTGCTTGTTTCGCCTTTTTGCTCCCAGGAATCCCGGGACCAGCAGCAAGTCATGATTTCTCCTAAGTTGTTTTTTTTTTATCTATTGTGAAAGATGTTCTTATAGGACTCAACCGACGGAAATGGGGAGTGTGCTGCTATGAAACTTTGCCCTCTCTTCATGACAACAAAGTTTTATGCCAATGAATACGTCGCCTATGAATACGCACGCCTATAGATACAATGATTTAGGGGGTATGCGTTCCGTGTTCATGGAAGACACGCTCTAGTCAGAGTGAATCAAACAGATGGGTTGAGAATCTTGGAAAGTTAGAGAGAGCAGCACTCTGGGCAAGATGGTTATCCCTAACTTCAGTATGACTACGCAGAAAAAAAAAACATGGAAACACTCAGACGATAAAAAAGACACATCCGTCTCAGCACCCAGACACACACTCGACAAGTTCATTCGGGGCGAACCACAATCTGTCCACGTATACCTTGCGCGACGTTCTTTGTGGCATTCGGCAAAAGCATGCATGCGATCGAAAGCCGCCCATCAAGGCTTTCAAACTCAATCCAATCCCCAACTTACCCATTCCGTAGGTGGGCCAGGCGCGCTTGTCGTACTGCTCGAGCATCTTGTCGAGGAAGGCGAGCCGCGGAGCAGGCACCGACGGGTCGCCACCTCCGGGCGTCTCGGCCGACGTCGCAGGCACGTCGCTTGTCGCGGGGGAATCACTCTCGCGCTCCACGCTGCTCAGGTACACCTCACTACTGCTACCCGTGCCTCCGGTACTGCTTCTGTAGGTACGAAAAACCCGATTGAAACGTTAGTAACTCCATTGATAACTTGCATCAGGTGCGACTCTAAGTGAACGACCTTCATTTCTTGCTTTTTTTTTCCCAATGCTTCCCTTGGGAACACTAAAGTGCAAAACATAAAAAGAAGAACATAAAACATACAAAAGCGACTGCCGCATTTTAGATGGAGGCAAAAATGCTCAAGTTGACTCAACAGGCTAAAACAGCGCAATACACGCGAAGAATTGGTTTCATGCAAAAAGAAAAAGGACGTTTTACTGTCATAGTTTTCTTTAAGTGATAAGCGCTTAATTGTCGATTGTATGTCGGAATGCAGTGTACGTTAATTGTTAATGTTGCTAAAGGAGTGTTGTTTAAAGAGAAAGCCTTGTAATAAGTGTAGTAAAGTGTTTCAGGCCGTGGCATCAAGTGAAAAAAGTCCATGGTTCGATCATATTCGAATCTAAGAAAGATAGTAGAGTAACTTTTGCATCAGTGGGTTTTGTTCGTGTCAATAAAATTCAGCAATTTTAGCCTTAAGCATAACTGTATACGGTGAGTTGTTCATAGAAAAACCTTCTATAGGTTTTCGCAGCATTACTAGAGCTTTTTTTTTTTCATGCAAAATAACACCAAAAACATCTCCCCGCACGGTGTATGGGCTCGTTCTCTTCGTTTCTCGGTCACTGCCTCTCAGGACATCACGTATAAACGTGGTGCACCAAGAAGCGTTGTCGGTGGTGAATGGCGCCGGCACTTTAATTAAAAAATTCTTCGGCTAATTATCCCAGGGCGGTCGATTTCATCGTTGGCGCTGACGGTACACCGGTAAAGACGGCACGCACAGCTCCCGCATTGTGCGTAGTGACTATGCTGTTTCTCTTTTCCTTTGTCAAGACATGAACTGGCGGTGGCTTTGCAAGAGCTAAGCGACAACTCTTTCTAACGACACTGCGATAGTTGTCTGGCACATAAGAATGGCGGAAGTGGATGTCACTCAAACGAGTTTCTTCCGAAAGATTTTCTTAAAGCAGCCATCTTTTTCCCAACATGGCACGTACACAAAGCAGATCGAAGGGGATTGTAGCGAATCCTAATTGCGAAATCAGCTACCGAGCACACAGACTCTTCTAACAACCGGCGTAACAGCAGTCATTCGCCTTTACGTATACTGGCAACTGTTTGATGTGCGACAACCTCCATACAGTGTTTAGCGATGTCAGCATGAACTACATGTATATATTCTTCATGCGATGGCCCAAGCATCATGGCAACAACATTATAACTGGAAATCAAAACGGACCTTTATTGGGGCGAATTGCAATATCAATATGTGCTTTCATATCAAGTGACATTGTTTGTGTTCTCTGATTTTTAGGGGCGAAGCTCCTTATGACGTGGGTCTGTCACTCCTCTTCCTCCTCCTCCTCCGTATGTATGTATGTACGTATGTATGTATGTATGTATGTATGTATGTATGTATGTATGTATGTATGTATGTATGTATGTATGTATGTATGTATGTATGTATGTATGTATGTATGTATGTATGTATGTATGTATGTATGTATGTATGTATGTATGTATGTATGTATGTATGTATGTATGTATGTATGTATGTATGTATGTAGCCACCGGTGGCACATACCCACTCTAGAGTGGGTTTGTGCCGTAGGGTTTGTGAGATGGGAGATGGCGCTACTTGGAGTGTTCACTAGACAGACGCATGGACGGGCGCACGGACGGACAGACAGACGGATGTACGGACAGGTGGACGGACGCACGGACAGACGGACGGACACATTGATTGACGCACGGATGGTCGCGTGGACAGACGGACACAAGAACGAACGGACGGACGGAAGCCCGGACAGACTGACGGACGCTTCGCCCCACTCATCATCATTCACTCCGTGGATATGCTGTGATTGTTTTTCATGTTTTATGCGCTATCTTCTTCGCGTGTAAGGTGCTTGTTGTGTACGGAGCCTGTTGGCAATCATAGAGCTACGTTGTTCAGCCTTCCCATGGATGTCCACAAGTCCGAAAATTTCGTGCACTTATCGATCGCCAAGAAATGTGTACTGAGTGACCGACATTTTTTTTTCTCAGTAAGACGGTGCTGTACGACCTGTTTTCTGAGCTGAAAGTGCGCCGTTTTAATTTCAGCTGCTCGCGGATCAAGCTATAATTAGTGCGGTTTCACCGGTGCGTGAGCCGACAAGTTTGGCAAGTGCTGATCGGGAAGGCAGCCAATGAGTTTCCTCGTCGTCACGTATATGAAGCACGCAGGCGTGGTCGCCTTCAAGGACAGGCAATAGAGAACTGTATTTTCTTTCAATGACCCGTCTTGCTCTATCACATAAAAAATTGGTAGATCTGTCACTTTCCGATTCAGACCTTTTTGATGTTTGTTGTAGCCTCCATGGCTCGGCACTTAAGGCACTGATTCAAAATATTTTCTGTTGGTCATTACATTTTTCCTACAGCATTTACAACTCCTCAATCATTCTGCTGGTGAGAATGGCGCTGGCAGATAGTGCACAGCAGATAGGTGGTGACAGTTTCGGTTACTGCCAGCAGTGACGCTTGTTAAATTAAAAAAAAAATGGAAGATCCCACGTACAGTAGGAATCGATGTTATGCGAAGCACGATTGGCAGCGGTTGATACGTCACTTTAAAAGCAGCACAACATTACGAGGCGGAGGTAAATTATGCTGTACATGACTTTCACGTCATGATTATCACGTTTGACGGGTCATCTGACGACGAATGTAAATGACTTGTCCCAACATGATAATAATGTTTGGACCTGTCATTTACATTCGTCGTCCATTCATGTCACGTAACACCGAATTTGGTATATGGAGAACTAGTGAAACAACCGTGAGCACGCTATGAGCGTATCATGTAGTCATGTTTTACATGACACGCATAATATGATTACCATGTATGAACTTGTCATCTGCCTTCGTCGCCTATTCACGTCATGCACTACCAAATTATTTGGTATGTGTGGAGCTAGCGAAACGGCCACGAGCGCATCATGAGTGTGGCATGTGGTCATGTTGTTACATGACACGCATCTCATGATTATCATGTTTGCACTAGTCACATACCTTCGTCATCCATTCACGTCCCGTGAAACCAAATTTGGTGTATGTGAAGCCAGCGAAGCGGTCGCGAGCGCATCATGAGCGTGACATGTAGTTATGCTCTAACATGACACGCATCTCACGGCTATCATGTTTGCATCAGTCATATACCTTCGTCCTGCGTTCACATCCCGTAACACGAAATGTGTTTTATATGTGAAGCTAGGGCAACGACTGAGGGCGTATCATCAGCGTGGCGTGTAGTCATGACTCATGACTTACATGAAATGCGTGTCATGATTTTACGTTATGTTCTGTCACTTGTGTTCGCCATGCAGTCATGTCATACCATGCCAATTTTGCAACATGTCAGGTGAACGAAACCACCGCAAGACAGCAAGACCATGCAATGTAAATTAATACATTCATGACATTCATGTCATGATAGTCATGTTATGAACGCACTGATGCTTGTCATACAGTCATAATTTGCCATAACAAATTCGGTATTGATTTCATCAACGAAACTTTCAGGAGGGCTAAAAGTCGTAGGCGGCTAGATAGATAGATAGATAGATAGATAGATAGATAGATAGATAGATAGATAGATAGATAGATAGATAGATAGATAGATAGATAGATAGATAGATAGATAGATACGTTCAAAGTCGCCGAAGTTTGCTAAGAAATGCTTCGCATTTAAAATTATATATGACATTCTTTTGTTTCAACAGTGTGTTGCAACTTACGAGTGCGCAGGAAGTGGTTTACCAACGTAATAACATCCCCCCCAAAACAAGAAATGACATGCTTCGTTACTTTTATATTTCTTTATATTTTTATATTTTTTTATTATATTTCTTTGCGAGAACGCTGGCTTGCGTTCTCCCTGGGCTTCTTTGAGCAGCGGTCATTGTTTACCGATATCCAGCGCCACTGCGGCAGCTCCTCAAAGCCGCGCTAGTCATGCGTTCCCTCGCTAAAAACGTAATCATTCGGCTGACCACATTCTCATTGAGCGGTCGGGGTAGAGCACTGTGCAGCATACTGTGAATGCTTCATCATTTTTCTAAACATACTTTTTTCGACAGGTTACTGCTCTCCAAAAGTACACAGATATAAAATTGTGAACAGGTAAAATTCATAAGTCTTCCTGTCACCTCGGCCCGACAGAAAAGCACGGCTTTTAACAGCAGAACTCTTAATTAAGGTCTAGATTGCTCTAGATAACATTTGCCTTGTCAAGCAGGAATGCGCCGAAGATAAGCCACACTGGTACTCTAATAATGGAGAAGCTTGTGGACTTAAGCACCACAGGGAGAAAACAAAAAAAGATAGATAAATGGAGAAAGGAATACTCTGTGAAGAACATGCGGTTGGGAAAGCAGGAGAAAAACGAAATGGTTTCTTTTGAACCGATGCAGAACATGCCTATCAACTCGATGCCACAACCTACGCAGTTCAACGACACTTCGCGACGTGCAGAAAGTGAAGCTGCTCAAATTTTTTCTTCACTTACTAAGGATCTTGTCACCTTAGAAATGCGACCATTCAAGTGGCGATGGAGATCGTCCAAGGGTGATAAAAAAAAAGCTTAAGCAAAAAAGTGTAAAACAAACGCTGTTATAAACACGGACACAAAAACCGATGTTGCGAATCATCTTTCGTACCACAAATAGAAAGTTTGCCAATCTCTCGGGTGCCCAACGTGAAATACTGGTCTGGACCACAGCTTTGCTCTATAGAAAGGCAGCACCACCAGCATGTTCCTCAGTGCAAACAATTGCGAGAAAGGAAAATAAAAACACAACAAACCGATAGATGTCCCCCTGAGAATCGAGTGTGTTACCATATCAATCAGCCGTATGAAGGCCGCAACAGCCGTGATCGTCGAGAAGCTCATTCGATTTGCAGAGAAGGCCGCCACAGCCTCTCCGTAAAAGCGTGGTGGCAACTCGGGAAGATTGAGTGCCCCGCGTCGAAGTGCAGCGTGTACTGAGATGCGACTTTATACAGTGGGCAGTGATGACGAAACGCATTTGAAGACGACAGTCGCAACCCCTCAAGAAAGCAATCCCGTTTGCGGAAGATGCAGCCGCTTCTGGTTTCAGGCATGCACGAGGGAGAAACAAGCATCGGCGGAGCCACATATGAATAACTATATTGGTTTACAGAGTACTACAGGGGTGGCAAGGCTTACTTGAAAAGATCGAGTATCCGTTCTCAGACTTACGATATTGCGTCGAGCGCAAGCTGGATCACTTGCACATCCCATACTGCTGAACCGCACGTACCCTGCGGAGCACGAGATGCTCATTCCGTTTGGCACAATAGAAAATGGCACCCTGCCACAAATCTTGGCAGAGTGCACAGAACTTAAGGACCCCCAACCTTCGTTTCCCCCCGACACCCCGAATCCCCGATCCCTTGAGCGATAGGAGACCTGGTTATCCAGCCCCACCCTACCGACTCAGCGTGCAGAGACGGACAAAGGACAGGAGCTGCTGAACTGTAAACAAAAACTATTCGAGTTTGGGGTTTTTGCTGCTCATGACCTCTGAAAACTCTCTCACGTTTAAAATTACCACCTCGTGTTGGAGTAAAAGGTGGTACATGCCATAGTTTTACCACCACCTCTGAGGCACGTAGTAAAAGGATATCAAAATTCAGTTTTACCACGTAGGGAGTTTCTATCACGTGATTTTTAACCTGCGTTTCAGAGTTAATTACCACATGACTGCAAGATGCAGCTGCTTCGTAGGCTTTTGCCCCATACCCTACGAGTGTTGCTCTCAGTGAATCCTGAAGGTACGCGAGAAACACAAATGTTTTTTTTTTCTTGGCATCGTCGTGCGTCATGACTGACTTCGAGTCAACGCACTTTGACTGGAACTGGGGGCAGCATAATCACGATGAGCGAAGACAGCATTCTGTGGACGAAAAAAAAAATAGGGGGGAAGGCGGGCTCTAAAAAAAAAAACTGCTGTGGAAAGTTGTCCTGCATATTTTTCCAAATCGTTGATTTTTGCTCTGCGGCGGCCCTGGAGATAGACGGTGCAAGAAGGTCGGGATCTGTGTGTCTGGTTAAGCTCATGGTTCTCACGTGTTTCCTACATCATCGAGCGACCATGCGCTTTTGAGCACCTCCGACCCTGCACGCCACGGATACCTCGCTTCCATGCCGAATCACGAAGATCTGCCATTGTTAACAAAATCAAGCTGGTGCCATCGTCCGTGGTTGCTTTCTGCAGAAGCGATAAGCAAAACGCTTCACTATGTCGTCGGCACCGAGCCGTGGCCGCCAGTGACGAGTGGGAGTGTGTCGCCGAGGCAGGTGAAAGAAGCATCGCATATATTTTGTTCCACAGAATACGACGTCAGCTGGAGTAAATGTGCTGCCCGAATTGTCCGCCTAATGCACCAACTGCTCTCAAACATGTAGCACGAAGCCGAGAGCCGATACGAGGCAGACAGAACCAACAAGCGCCTGCCGGTGAGCACGAAGAAAACTCGGATGGTGGTCCGTCTCTTTCGTTGGAAGTACATAAGTCGCCCAGTCCCCGTAAGACTCCGCAGACTGCGGACACGTGCTCATTTGTGCCTGAAATGACGACGAAATTCGCGCAGGATATGCATTATGTAATCGCCAGCTGTGTTTCATCGCACAGCCGTGCTCCTCGAAAAGGCCTAGCACGCTGTCGGTAAGACGCTTGTATGCAGGCGTGCACCGCTCTTCTACGCCCGTTGTCATGAATACGTGCTGCTACTGTGTTTGTGCATCGTCGCTCAATGACAATCATTGAACTGCCGTGGTTTGTGTGTACTTAGGTATATTTTGTGGACTTCTGCAACAGCAGTGCTAACAATGGTGAAGCCAATAGACCAATGGGCCAGCATTAGATAATCAAAATGCGAGATCGGGTGGGTTTATAATAAAAGGTCGGTGTGACTCTTAGCAACCTGCAGCTCACCTTAAGTTTACGTTTGCACTTTTAACCGTCATTCTTAATCGATGTGAAAACACAGCTCTCCCACCGCTACTACACGGCGGGTCTAAAAAAATGACGGCATATCCACAGAGTGAATGATGGGGAGTGGGGCGAAGCATTCGTCCATCCATTCCTTCTTGCTTCCGTCCGTCCATGCGTCCGTCCCTGCGTTCGTCCATGCATCTGGCTGTGTGTCCGTTCGTCCATCTATTCAACACTCCAAGTACCACCATCTCGCATCTTTTCATCATATATTTCCCATATAGAAGCACCGTCATCCAGCGGACAATCCAAGGACTAAGCGAAAGGTGGCACACGCACACTTTCTTACGGCTTGCACTTCGGGTCTACTATACCCAGCTTTAACCACCTCGAGTTCATGGTATATACTAGTTCACTGTATTCATGGCACTGCGGCCTAACGCTCGCTAAACCTTTGTAAAACCAAGGAGGTTACTCCCACCGAGTATAACGTAGCAACCCTTTCTTGTCAGATAGTGCTCAATGTACATGCCAATGGCTGCTATTGGGAAATGAGAGACAGGAGAATTCAGCTTTTACTTCCTTACGACTTGCGCTTCGTATCTACTTCCCACCTTTAACCACCTCGATTACATGGTATACACTAGTTGATTGTATTCATGGCACTGCAGCTCAACACTCGCTAAATTTTTCTAAAACAAAGGAGGTTACACCCAGCGTGTATAACGTATAGCAACCCTTTCTTGTCAGATAGTGTTCAATGTACATGCCAATGGCTGCTAATGGGGATCACAGCGTGCGCGTTAACTGAAATCTGAATGCTCCTGTTTCTCATTCCCCACTAGGAGCCATTGGCTTGTACATTGAGCACTATTTTTTATTGTTCAACAGCACACAGAAGAAATCTCTCACCGGCACCACTTTGGAGGTCTAAATGTTATCCATGTTACATACCACAACGGCTACGAGGGACGAACGGGTGCCACTTAAAGGAGCTTCGCCCCTAAAAGTGGGTAACCATTTAGAGTACTAGTTACTCTACGATGGGAGAGCTTAAAGCTGTCCCGTGGCTACGCTAAGAAGAATATCACGACCAGCAAACGCCGTAGAAGTGATATGTGTTCAGAGAAAGTGGTTAACGATTTCGAGTACTAAGTGCTAAGTACTCGATTTCGAGTACTAAGTACTCGACTGAGGGAGAGCCTAAAGCCGTCCCGTGGACTTCACATTTTTTCGGAGGGGGGAGGGGGTTAGAAAAAGTTGGTAACGATTTAGAGTACTTGGTACTCTACTATGGGAGAGCATAAAGCCGTCCCCTATAAAGATGACACCATTTTTGTCGGTGCAGGATGAAAAGTAGTCGCAGGGGTACGTACACCACTTAACCACCACCCGGGCAAAGTTTGAGCACTCGCTGAACGCCCAGCCATCTTGAACTGGTGACTGCGTTCTTATTTAGATCCATTGTCAATCAAAAAAGAAATATTATGCTTATCTGAGATGCAATATCAGTGTGTTGGTAGTAGATAGTGTGTTCCTTTACTACAAATACATAGGTACGTAATTATAAATACCCCTGCGTTTCTTAGGCTGCGCTGAAAATGCGACGCTACGCACGAAAGAAGCCGGCAGAAGGCTATCGTTTGTAGACTGCACTTGCAGCGAAGCACGCAGACACGCGCCCAATTTCTCATTGCTTAACATCACTTGCTACATCTTTTGATGCTCATGTTCTTAGTCGAAGTCCCCACCACAGATAAAATCCCACGTTTTCTCAACACGGCCGTGTTTCCAAAACTTGCGGTAGGGTTGAAGTAAGTACAGGGGTGATGGGAGGAAACGGGAACAGCGCGGAAAGCTGTTTCCTTCACACTCTGACTTTGGTTACCACAAACATATGCTGTAAAGGTTTTTGCCTTAGCAAGTGCAGCTGTGCGTTCAACCAAAACGCAATTGTACTTGTGTTCATGCAACGCTGACGGAAAAAATTGGAAAACACAGCGATGTCGTCCCGGTGAACTGATTCACGAACCCCCTTTTGGGGCTCGCTCTCGACAATTAAAGAGGTGTGACGTTTGCCCGAAATGTTTGGCAGATTTGTTTTGAAAATGTAAAACTAGCACATGTCCTGGAGAACGACACACTTTCACAAATTCTGTAGAGTGGGTCTAAAACCTGAACAGTAGAAAAAAACGTACCATGCAGTACCAACTGAAGGCGGGTGTGGTGGGTGATCTTTTGTTGCTACCTATTACAGGTGCCGCTTAGGGTACCATTAAGGTATAGTGAAGGCTTATAGCGGGACGGCTCAGTGCTCTCCCATAGTTGAGTACGAAGTACTCAAAATCGTTAAACGTTTTTTGGAAACACAGCCTTGGTCAAGTACGGCTTCTCGTGCCTGAACCGGAATTTGTCGTCAGAAAGAGACGACTTTCTCTCTAACCCCGTCAATAAGCCACTCTGCACGACCATTGAAGGCCCAAAACTACCGATTGCCCGAGATGCCCCTGACAATGAAAGACAGGTTTTTCGAGATTTCATCGCGAAAGAGGGGACGTGTTACGAGAAACCCGGGTGAATGTAACCACCGGGAATTTGGTTGAGGATGCCTACATATATTTTTGGCGGTTTAGTTTCACTGGTACACCAGTGTCTTCGTTCATAATTCCATTAGTAATTACACTGTATGGTCGAAATGTGCCTGTGCTCGCAAATAATTTACCAATAATGTGTAGAAGCCACAAATTCGTATTTTTATATGTAAATGTCGAGAATATCAGTGGAGCCGATGTCCAAGTTCGCATATGCAGTGTTCAGCGCGTTTCTCCTAATCATATCGTGCATTTGGCACGTTAAACTCTAGATATCATTATCAATATTATTAGTGCAGCATTCATCACAGGTTGAGCTTTTATGTGCGTGTGCTTTAGTGAAAGTCATGTTGTGCCCAGGGCATAAGCAAGCGTGTTTCACGACATTTTACACGATGCGTTCAGTGAGCTGTGTCGAGCAGCTTGACTTTTTTATTTTGTAAGTTACATTTCAAATAAACTGAACTTCCGGGGAGTTCCTCAACCTGTTCTGTGCAGTCGTTTTTGCTTAATTTTGTCTGTTTAAAAATGATACTATCGTGCCTGTGTGAAGTGAAGGAAATAGTCGCAATCTTTGACACGTTTGTTAGAATCAATGACACAACTAAGAAAGAAAGCCAACCACCATTTCTACATGTTTTATTATTGTAGGTTGCCCCTACACTACTCTAGACACCTTATTTGGGCTATTGTCTATATCTGTCAAATACTGTCCTGTCACGTCTGGGGAACCTTCCGCCATTTCAGGTGAAACGGTTTCGCTGTCCTACAGTTTTACGGTGGGACATGCCTTATTCGGTATTACGTGGGCCCTCTCAATCCACTGTTCGAATCGCCCACCTTACGAAAGCTTCATCACGTGAACCTCTTTAAGACCATGCTTCGAATCTACCGCCTTACATGTCTTTCATAAGGTTACGTTGTTTCAGCTTGCTCTTTGAATCACCCGTCTTACGTAAGCGCACTTGAAATGGTGGTGCTAGTGGACACGGAGTAAGGAAGGCACACTGACACAGAGACAGAAGCGCTAGACTCAGGACAACAGCTTCCATCGGTGTTTGCGTGTGCTTTATTTAGTCAGTGTCCACAAGCGCCACCCTTCCAAGAGAGAATTTCGAACTCACCCAACCAACAGCACTCTTACGTAAGCGTTACTACGTGAACCTTTGCCTCTCCTCCCACTAGACCCCCTTATCTTTAGCTTGGTCTCGTGACCTTTTTTAGTGTGAACACGCCAACGAAGCCTCCCACCCAGCATCTGCATACACAGTTTCACTGTAAAATGCAACTTTCATATAACTCGGGCATCATCCTAGTGCCTGTGTCTTATGCCTCCTTTTCAATGAACATGTGTCGACGCGCTACAGCATGACGACAACATCAAATCGAAAGTAGCCTGGTACCTTCGCTTGCGGCTTAGTGTGCTGCAATAGATCCGGCTCTTGGCAGTGTCAGCTTTCCTTTCTTTACGGTAACATGTACTCGAATATGAGAGAATGTGCCTAGGATACTGTGGGTGATTTATAGTATTACATATTTTAATAGGAAAGAGCAGCGACCTGTCCCTAACAAGGTGAATATCACAATCGGAATGGTTCAGAAGATGCGCAAGCGACCTAATGTAAGTTCCAATCCACTGAGGGAAACGTGTGTGCAACTATACTGATAAATAGAAGATTCAAAGCACTTAGAACGGACTGCGAGAAGACTGAGGTACTGCGCACTCTGCCAGTTGAAGGGCTGTATTCGGCTATACCAACAACGCAGAATAGCAGATAATAACGTTGCATGCTTAAAATGAATCGCCAATCCATGTCAAAAGAAAAATGGAAATAGTTTTAGTGCTCTCGTGCTATTGCGTGGCTGGACCTGACCACCGACGCCACTCGCTGTTCTCACGCATTTATGCGACTATGAACACTCCAGAATATAAGGGGCAATTTTAGCGCTCCACGCACCTGTGGTGTCACCTCTAAGATGACGTGCAGGTCTTCTCATCAGGCCAGTTTTATCTTGTCCAGGGGCCACTAAGTAGTGTAATCAAATGGTGGTTTTGGGACGTTAAACCCCACAAATCAATCAATACACGATCCCGCCAATTCCCCCAAAATAGTCTTTCTAGGTGCCGGAAATCAACCTATAAGCCCTACATCGTCAACTGGACACTGACCTTTCGAGGCGCAAGCATGATCGATATGCACCAACTAGTGCTGCAAGATTGGTAGAATTCAGGCGACCATGTGGAGAAGACCAAAAGCTGCTGGACCCCAAGGAGGTTGCAAAAAAATGTTAAACCTCCTTGGTGAACTCCAGCCTTATTTCAAGGCGAAAGCCTTTATTGGCCTATGTTCGCGGCGTCCGACCAGCTATCCATCCGTGCCCCGGAACGATACCAGCTGCGGCCTTTCCCCCTTATACTCTCTCAGCAATAAAATGATTGCTGAGAGACAGTAAGACGTTCGTCCACTGTCCTCATGCGGGGATGAACGAGTCAATGGGTCACCCAAGGAGGATTAAAATTGGCTTTGCCGCTGTGGCACGTCCGAGTCTGACCCTGGTCCTCGGGGAGCACGCAGACTCGTGCGTGATGCACGAGGATCGGCAAAACCATCCCGTATCGCCACCGCGTTTGTATACTAGCAGCAAGGGAGCACCCTAATAACCCTTATAGGAGCACCGAGACCGAATGGTCGTGGCGTCGTAACGGCTAACCCGACGAACGGACCAGCATGACAATATTGATAAAGGGAATAGAGGCAATAGGCACCGACAATTGGAAGAATAGTGCCATTTCACTGGGAGTGTCATGCTAAAAGAGAGAAAGAAAGAACATGGCATAGTCAGTCGAATGGCCGGTGGGCTTTCACCGAACACAGTTATGAATTCAGTGTCCTTTAATTTTGTATACCACCTCACTGGAGAGCGCCAGTGCTGTGTTCACTGAGATCAAACTGTATAGATACTGTATAAGTGTTTTCTTCCATCAACTCGTATTAATGACTGTTCCGGGCACAACGCCCACTCGTGTCCACACCAACACCGCTACCCGAGTTACAACGGTTCTCATTAAAAAACTTAGTGGTCGAAATATTTTGAGCTCCCCACCACGGTACTTCTTAAAGCCTTAGTAACGTTTTCGGAACTTATGTATACAAACATTAGTTATGTTCGCTTTCGGAAGTTCAGTTTCAATAAACTATCTTACGCACACATACTGTAATGTCTGGCTTTGCAAGCACGGGGGCACGTGTGCATTTGCCCCGAAAAGTGTGGTTTCCAAGAAGCCACTGTCGGGAGGCGAGGGCCAAGGCGCAGGGGCGCTCTTTCGAATACGAGTAACGTCGTGCGGTGTCAGACGCCTCCCGCTTCCCGTAACGATTCGAAAGGCAAAGCCGCGGTCTGTTTTCCGTCGCTTTTAACGACCAACGCGGTGGCCTCCAGCCAGCGGGGTGCCTGAAAGCGGCGTGAGAGCATTCACTACATTGGCACCTACACACATCTCGAATGGAGTACGAGAAGTGGCTGTCACGCAGGGTGGTATATGCCTGCCCATTTTTATAGCATGGGCCTGCTAACTAACCGGCCACTCTGGGTAACATAACCGTGGAACTCAAGGGCGCCCCTATCGTATGTGTTAGCACACTTTGCGGAGTGCCTTTTGTCGGCAGTTCTTTTCGCCGCTATCTCAGACGGGGAGCTCAAATGCAGGAGGAAGAGAGTGGGGGGAGGACGGATGTAGATAAATTTATACTGTCCAGCAAACAGACCGAATGATTTTGATTTGCCGCGAGGAGAACGGGTATAGAGCAACTGAGGTGTTAAACCTCATGGTAGTTCGGCTCCTCAGGAGAGTTCTGGTCGCAGGAGCGGTGCTATGCACTATCGGCTTTGCCGAGTTAAAAGACAACAGTTACAAGTGTGAAGGGTTTTCTTGTACATTTGCATACATCTTGCATATAAAGTCGAGTTGCTGCTGCAGAGAAGGACTGGTCTCCACCCATGGGAAGCAGCGACAGGCACGACGAGACAAGACAAGACAGCTACCACCGACCTTTTACTACCTTCTGTAGTGACAGCGGCCACGCAGCTAAAAGAATTCTGACCTAGGGAACAGAGGGAAAGAGGAGAAGGTTGCGTTTGCTCATACTATACAGCAGCACAGACAAGGAGTCTTTAGTACAACGACGTCCATATCTGTCATATTTTTTGTCTCTACTCTTAACCTAGTTACATCGCTGAAACCAGTGTTAGCTATGAAACAACTCGTCCCGTCGGTCTGTATGTGCGTCCATGCTTCCGTCCATCCGTCCGCGCGTCTGTGCTTCTGTCCATCCATGCATCCATTCGTCTGTCTGTCTTTTCATGCTTCCATTCAGTCATGCGTCCGCCCATCCATTCATTCACCATACCATATCTACGGAGTGAACGATGACAAATGAAGCAAAGCATCGATGCGTCCGTCCGTGCCTCCGGATGGACGGGCAGAGACGCGGACGCATGGACGTAAGCACGGATGGACTGACGGGTGTAACGAAGGACGCGCGGACGGACGGAAGCACGGATGGACGGACGCATGAATAAATGTAAGCACGAAAGGACAGACGAACGGATGCACGGACGGACGGAAGCAGAGACGCACGGACGGATGGACGGAAGCATGGACGCACCGACAGACCAACGGGTGCACGGACGGATGGACGGAAAGATGGACAGACGGAAACATGCACGGACAGACAGACAGGTGGACAGAAAAACGGACGCACGGACGGATGGACTGTTTGGCGGACAGTGTTTGACGACGTACGCGGTAGGACTGTGACATTATTCATGTCTTGACCAGCGCGTCATAATCATCAAGCCATCTTACTCCCTCATAACAATTTTTGTTCACGTCAAGTTAAGGAATATCAGTAGGCTTGCAGTACGCAATAAAATGTTTCGAATTTAAAATTTAAATGGTATTGGAAGCAGAGTCCGAAACTTTACAGCAACCTCCTGGTTTTTTCACTGAATCAATCGAATGATTTGGGCAGTATAGGTGTTCGCTCTGCGGACCTCATCAACATATATCAAAATCACGCCACGCCGACAACTGCAGTAGTTCGTTTGTTTCGTACCGAATGCAGTTTTAGCATGTTTAGCTTGAGGTTCTGAACACGCGCTAATACAATATTTACAATAAACTGCTCTCGAGAAGTATGGAAGGTATGACCTCATATTTGGGGAGCATAAACAGGAGAATTATTAAATAGCACCACCACTTTTTTTCCCTCATCCGATATGGAGGCTGTCGTTCATGTGTCTGGCCATCGTTTCGTAAAAACCACCACCCGCTAAATGTGGCAACAGAGGCTAGAAGTCAAAATGAATGAAGCAGAAAGTATTGTGGTCAATCGTTTCAAGTAACTATTCAATGTACTCTATGAATGAAACAAATTTGACAGATTCATTGAGATTGAATGAACTCACGATGTCAAGATACAAAATCCGTACGAACTTCTTATGACGGAGAAGTAGACGCAAGGAAAGAAAAATATACATGTGATTTATTCAGTGCCCTTATGGCAGAGAAACGGGCTATTTTGAAGTTTATGTTCCCGTGCCCTTTGTATCGACTTTTGATTCGAACTATATGTATACTTGCGAATCATCAGTTATCAGAATGAGGACAAATCCTTTTCTTTTATCCAGACTTGCAGCAGACATCGGGGGACAAGCTATCTTACGACGCACGCACATCGTCCCTGCAAAACGATATGAATTTACGTGTCAGCGAAGTGAGCCGCGTAGGTGACTGGCGTAACACCGAAGGAGACATCGTACATCGGCCGATCCTAAAACAACTCGCAGTCGCCTAATTGGGGTAGTACGTGACACAGACTCTCTTCAAGTACACGACAAAGAATCACGCACATAATACGCATGGCCATGGGTTTCCAATCATCGTTATGTGCGTCATAGCGTGCCAGGGAGCAGGGCCCACGCGCGTTAGCGTACGTGCGTCTTCCTGCTTTCCCGAACGTAATCTCGAGTAAGCCAATTAGTGCACGCGACATACCAATTAACGTCCACTCGGTGATGTCTCATTCGTGACAAGACCTACGTGAAGCTCGGCGGTGTAGTAACGGTGCGTGCAACAGAAAAGTCCATACTTGTTATCCACTGCATGGTCTCTGTGGCGAATGTAAGGCCCGATATAAAGGTCCACTACACATTGCCTGCCACACCTCAAGCTTTCGCGCTTTCGGCTGCAGGCTCGTTCTTACTCGCGTGATTCGTTATATGAGAACAGAACCCCAAGTGGCCAAACGTTATTCAAGAGGAATTTCATCAAAGCTGGCGTTGATGTACAGCGGAGCCGATCAACCGGACAGGATTGGGATGGTGAGAACCGCGCGCGTATCGATCTGCTTCCGGAGATGCACCTTAGGGGCTATCGATCTTTGGAAATTGTGCGACGTTGATCGAACGCTCACGATGTGCCGATCATTACTCAGGTGTGACTGGTGCCCTCGCGAAATTTCACGAACGCTGAGGAAACGCCTCACAACGGAAGGAAGCAGGTATGCGTGCTTTACACATGACGAAATGCTTCCAATGTTTTATGCATGGGTTATCGTAATTCTTACCTGGGGTCTGTATTAAAGGTAAGCACCAAGAATGGGGCATATTATAAAGCGCAAGCCTTAGCTGCTTCCTCAAAGACGAAAAGGCGCCGTCGGCGTCGGTGGCGTCAGCTAGAGTGAAGCAAAAAGTCATCGTCACGCAATGACGCCATCTTGTGATGTCGCAATGATGTTTTAGTGACTTCATGATTACGTCTCGTGATGACGTCATTACATGACGACGTCGCTGTGTTAATGGTGGACTGGTCACGAAGGCACTGCCAAACCACGTGGGGTGCAGAAAGATCAGAAAGTCTTCAATTTCTCTAATCACGGAGGCCCATGCGAAACTACATGCAGGATGAATACAATCGACAGAGGAGAACAACATGGCTTTCGCTTACCAGTTGTCTTACACGATCACATACGAGGTCGATCGACGTTTCCTTTTAATATGCGAAGCATTTCTTGGCGAACTTCGGCGACTTTGTGGGTATCTATCTATCTATCTATCTATCTATCTATCTATCTATCTATCTATCTATCTATCTATCTATCTATCTATCTATCTATCTATCTATCTATCTATCTATCTATCTATCTATCTATCTATCTATCTATCTATCTATCTATCTATCTATCTATCTATCTATCTAGCCGCCTGCAACTTTTAGCTCTCCTGGCCGTTTCAATAATAGGATCAATACCAAGCTTGGTGTGGCACAACATGACTTTACGTAGAACATATTTGACCAGTCATAACATAAAAATTGTGGTATGCATGACATGAATGTCATGAGTTACATTTCATGGTCCTGCAGCTCTTGTGGTGGTTTCGTTAACATGACATCTTGTAAAACTGCTATGGTGTGACACGATTGCATGGTGAACACAAGCGGCAGACTCTAACATAAAAATCATGACATGGGTGTCATGTAACAACATGACTACATCCCACGCTCATGATGCGTTAGCAGCCGTTTCGCTAGCCTGACATATACTAGATTTGTCCTTACGGTACGTGAATGGATGACGAAGGTATGTGACTGGTGCAATCATGATAATCATGAGATGCGTGTCATGTAACACGATGACTACATACCACGCTCATGATGCGCTGGCAGCCGTTTCGCAAGCTTCACTTATACCAAATTCCGTATTACGGGACGTGAATGGATGACGAAGGTATGTACAGTTTGCTTCGTGGTGCAAACTTGATAAACATGAGATGCGTGTCATGTAACAACATGACTACATGCTACGCTCATGATGTGCTCGCGGCCGTTTCGCTAGCTTCACATGTACCAAACTCGGTATTACGCTACGCGAACGGACGACATAGGTAAAAGACATATACAAACATGATAATCACGACATGCGTGTCTGTAACATGACTACATGGCACACTAATGATGCGCTCACGGTCATTTCGCTAGCTTCACATATACCAAATTTGGTATTACGTGACGCCAATGAATGACGAAGGTATGTGACTGGTGCGAACATGACAATGATGAGATGCGTGTCATGTGAGAACATGACTACATGCCACAGTAAAGGCGCCAATACATTTCAACGTGACACGGTGCGTGTGGTCGCCGGCGTTCATTTCGTCACGTCACGTCGGCTTGCCACCACGCCAGGCGCCGATCCTGCCATATACTTGCAGGCGCGCGCAGCGCAGCGTTGCTTTGACGCATGCGCGTTTCAGTGCGTCCCGCATCCCTTCGTTACGTAAAGAGGAAGACGCAGTGTTGTCTAGATAACGTATCGGCGCGAAATGCAGCATGTCACATTTCGCGCCGATTGCCGTCGGGCCGCACCGACGGACGCTGGTCGCGCCTGGCGTCAGACTATGGAGTGCTCGCGTTTCGCTAACGTAGCGTCACTGCGAACAGCGTGCGTGCCCGTCAACGCTTCATTGGAACATATTGGGCATGTGGGAAAACCACGCTTCGGAGTTTAAAGGCACCAAATGAAGGAGACGCAAACGCCAGCATCCATGGTAAAAGAGCGTGTTCTATCTCGGCTGCACTCTTCCTCTTCCTCGTCGTTCTCCGTCTCTTGGTGCGCGCGCTATTCGCGCGGGAGGTTCAAACAATTTCCAACATCCTCCGCGCCCGAAAGTTCAATCGCCCAGCTCCAACGGGCATAAAAGTTGTACTGGCCTCGTAACTTCCGTACCTCCTGCCAAGACAATCTTGCAGGCTCTAACGTGATTATCACTTGATAAGTACACGTCAGTAACTCTACCAACTTTCCAAAAAGTTATGGGCACCTTGTCTTCCTTAATGACGACTACATCGTTAACCTTAAGCTGGTTGCAAGGCTGTACTCGCCTAATGTGTGCACTCCTCAAGCACAAGAGGTAGTCTTTATACCAACGCTTCCAAAAATCAGCCACTATTTGCTGCCTGTACTTCCAATGCTTTAAAGTATCGGAGCGAGTTCCCGACGTTTCAGCAGTATTAGCACTAGGCAGTGTAGTAGACTTCCTACCGGTTAGAAAGTGCGAAGGTGTAAGTACAGCTGGATCGGTAGCGTCAGCGGAGAGGTACGTTAATGGCCTAGAATTCACTACATTTTCTACTTCGGCAAGAATGGTCACAAGCTGCTCGAAATCAAAGCAACCTTTCCCTAGAATTTTCCGTAGGCAGCTTTTAACAGTGCGAATCATCCTCTCCCAAAATCCACCCCACCAAGGACTACGTTCTGCAATGAATTTCCAGGTAATGTGGTTAGTAGAGCAAAAGTCCTGTACTTGGAAGTCTCTCAAAGCTCTGTACATCACTTTTAAGTCGCGACTGGCAGCATGAAAAGCTAGAGCATTGTCGGAATAAATAACACTAGGCAAGCCGCGTCGCGACACAAACCGACGGAAAGCCATTAAAAATGACCCCGCCGTCATATCGGAGCACAACTCCAAATGGATCGCCCGAACGACGGCACACGTAAAAATAACGATATAGGCCTTCACGGGACTGGTTCCTTTCACAAAAACGGGACCAGCAAAGTCAACACCCACAACTTGAAAAGGGTGTGATCTCTTAACCCTGTCGGTCGGCAGTGGTGCGGTAGGGGCTGTTGCAGGTTGGAGCTTGAATCTAGCACACACTTTGCACCTAGAGAGCACTTTTTTCACACACTGGCGGCCCTTAATCACCCAAAAACACTCGCGTAGCTCTGAAAGGGTATCGTTTACACCACTGTGCAGCAGTCGCCGGTGCGTGCGGTCGATGATGAGGTATGTGCAGCGGTGGTCAGCTGGTAGTAGAATCGGGCACCTCACGTATTCTGATGTTTTTACGTTGTCAAGCCGGGTTTTGATTCTTAAAATCCCATCATTGTCCAGGAATGGATGCAGATTACGAATTCGGGATGCCTTAGCTAATGGTTGGTTTTTTAACAATGAGGCGAGTTCTATACTAAAGGCTTCCGCTTGTGCATTCTTCATCCATGTAAACTCGCCTTCTTTTATCTGAGGGGCAGTGAGTGGGCCCATCAGACGACGACTGGTGTGCACTCGACAATTGTGAATAAATCTTCGAATCCAAGCTGTGATTCTAACAACTCGTATCCAGCTGCTGTACTTGTCGAGCTCGAAAAGTGGCTCTGCTTGCGAGCATTGACAAGCCAAAACTGTTGTGTCTTCGTCGTTTGATCTACATAGTTCATCCGTTGACTCATGAGGACCAGCTTCACTTGCCGGCCACGTTTCTTGGGTACCAGATAGCCAGTCAGGCCCATGCCACCATAAATCGCTAGTACAAAGGTGATGCGCTGATATCCCTCTTGTAACTAAGTCGGCTGGGTTTGTCTTTCCAGAGCAATGTCTCCAGCGACTCGGGTCTGTGAGCCCTTGGATCTCAATTACCCTGTTACAAACGAAGGGCTTCCACTTGGTGGCTGTAGACTTGATCCAACTCAAGCAAACTTGGGAGTCGGTCCAGCAGAAGTATTCTATATTTGTGTGTGGCAAAGTATCCACAAGTAGCTTAAGAAGTCGAGCTCCAAGAACCGCAGCGACGAGTTCCAGGCGTGGTAAAGTGAGACCCTTGATTGGAGCGACCCGAGACTTAGCGAGCAGCTGCTGGAGTCGAACCGCTCCGGTACTGTCTTCCACTCGTATGTATGCCACTACTCCGTAGGCACACGGGCTAGCGTCCGTGAATATATGCAGCTGGTGAGTGCTTTTATCAGGGCTGCTGTTGTCTAGTTGATACCTCTTGGTTCTAAAGTCTTTGAGGTCTTGAAGTTCGACAGTCCACTTGTCCCACTCGATCTTCAATGTCTCGGGGAGAACGCTTTCCCAATCGAGTCCTTGCATCCATATCTTCTGAAAAAGTATTTTAACTCAAATGGTGAACGGTGCTAGCAGTCCCAAGGGGTCGAAAATTCGTGATGAAGCCTGAAGCACAGTTCGCTTGGTACAAAGTCCCGCTTTTAAGACTTTCGTCACAGAGTCAATTTTCACCGAAATGGTGTCGTCGGTGTAGTTCCAGGATAGCCCAAGAACCTTAGATTGTGTGACCTGCTCAGCTGACGTCTCTCCTGCTTGCTTGAGCTTCTCTCTTAACAGGTCGCAGTTTGTTGACCACTTCTGCATTTTCATTCCGGCCAGCTCCATTATGGCCTTCGTCTCTTCGTAGAGTTGTAGCGCTTCTTTTGTCGTTGAAGCTCCGAAAACTAGGTCATCGACGTAGAAGCTTGCCTTCAGTTTTGCGGCCGTTACTTGGTAAATTTGTTCAACGTGATCGAAATGGTATTTCAACGTTGCAGATAATAGGAAAGGGCTTGCGGAGGTGCCGAATGGAACTCTGGTCATTCGCATTTCTTGTATTTTTGGCAGTGGTCTGCCTGACATTGGTAGCCCTTCAAACCACAAGAAACGAAGAGCATCTCTGTCTTCTTCTCGAATGCTGATTTGTAGAAACGCCTTCTGCACGTCTGCTGTAATTCCGATGGCGAAAAGGCGAAACCGGATCAAAACCTTGAAAAGGTCAGCATTCAGATTAGGACCTTTTTCGAGTTGTTCGTTGAGAGAACAAGCTCCTGATGCATGCGATGATGCGTCGAAGACTACGCGAAGTCTCGTCGTCGTAGATGTTTCGCGGATTACCTCTCGATGCGGCATGTAGTATAGGTGCTGTGTACAATAAGGGGCATCTTCAACTTTTTCAGCATGACCGTCCACCTCATACTGCCTGATAGCCTTATCGTAGGCTCTCATGGCTTCGTCGTTTGGTGACAGCCGCTTGACGAGTCCATGGAGCCTCGAAAGGGCTACTTTGCGATTGTCGGCCATGTCGACGAGAGGTGATTTCCATGGCAACGCAACTTCATAGCGTCCTTTCCGAAGCCTGGTAGTGTTGTTGAATTCTTCCAAAATATCTGCGTTGCACTGAGACGTCGGCGTGTCGGCAATTCCGATAGCATCGAGGTCCCAAAATCTTTGTAATGGGAAGGCGATCTGGTCGTCTTCGTGGGAACCTGTTCGAAGAACACATACTTGGGTGCTTGCTTTGTTACTCGTGCTTCCACCACCAGATAAGGGGCCTTGGAGAGTCCAGCCCATCTTTGTGTTAATGGCGAGTAAGGCAGGGTTTTCTTCATCCCACCTCACTTCACTCGTGTTGGGCATCAACTTCCAAAGCTGGTCCGATCCAATGAGGACACTCACACCTGGCTCACAATCTACACTCGGGTAAACGACTGCGTCAGCCAGATGTTTCCCCTCCGCTGTGATGGCTTGAAGAAGACGACTCTGCCTTGGTGCTTCAATCATCTCCTCGCAAATAAAGGGCACCACTATGGCCTCAATGTCAATGGTTAGGTCGTCGTGCTGACTGCGGAGCGTGATCTTGACCATTTTGAATCGTCGGGTTGGGTCGCTCGCTCTACCAAACGCACTGATGGCGAGTTCGGTCTCGGCAACAGCAGGTAGACTTAGCTTGGAAGCGACGCTCTCAGTGACGAACGTTCGCTGGCTTCCGTTGTCGAGAACACCGCGTATATAGCAACAATGAGATGAAGTCGTTACCCAAGCTCGAAAAGTCTGGAGAAGAACATCATTGATGAGTCGGGGAACTGAAGCTCTCTGAGTGGAAACTTGCACCGTAGCATTCGGTTTCTTCTGAGCATTGGTCACTGATGGTGTTTCAGAACTACTAGCATTGCACATCGAGGAGGCGTGTCTGCGCTTGCATGCTTGGCAGTGCACTCTCCGCCGGCAATTGCGGACCAGATGTCCTTTTGACGTGCACCGGAAGCATCGACCGTCTGTTACAAGTTTGTTGCGCTTCTCGGCCAGAGTCATGTCACTCGTGCAGTCCTCTGTCTTGTGATCGGTAGCAGCGCAGAAAAAACAGGACGAGGGGGAAGATAGTGTCTTGTTTTGAAGAACGGATGCTGTAGGAGTCGCGGACTGCTTCTTGAATGATCTATTTAATACAGGTACGCTGTTGTTCGATGTCGTTGGCAAATTGTTCACTAAAGAACTCTTTTCTCGACATTCAACTTCGATGCGGAGAAATTTCATCAGCTGCTCAAGTTCCTGATCAGATGAAGCCTGGCTCGTTTCCGTCGTGTTCTCCATACTTTCTTTTTTGAAGTATTCTACGACAATGTCAGCTGGTATGACTTTGAGCAGAACTTCATTCAGCATAGCCGCGTAGGATGACTCCGTGATTCCAAGACTACGCAGTCCCCTCCTGTTTAGTTGAACTGTGTCGAAAAGCTTGCGCAGAGCAGTGACATCACTCGCTAATTTCACTGGTTTGAGCGTGCGCAAATTTCCTAAGTACTTCTGCTCAATGACTTTCTTGTTTCCAAACCGACGTTTCAAAATTTCCAGCGCGTCATCGTAACAAGAATCTGTCACCTGAATACCGGCGACGGCCTGAGCTGCAGGTCCATCTAGAAGTGAGGCCAAGTAGTGAAACCGGTCTGTGTTGGACAGCCTTGGGTTCTCGTGCACGGAGTGCAGGAACATATCCCAAAAGGGTTGCCACTTGATCACGTTCCCATCGAAACGAAGAAGCTCCAGCTTGGGAAGTCGTGCGCCGAACTCACGTTGTGGAAGTCGTTCATGCTCGCTCGGTGCACCCTCACAGGTCCTTGCGCCCATGGCTGGAGTTGTAGACGACGCCGGCGTAGCAGAAGTCTTCAGAACTTCAATGTGGTGCTCGAGCAACGCCAGAGTACTGTTAGCGGCGTCATCGTATTGCATGACCACCTCATAGTCGTCTGCCGCCAGGTCGTCAGTGATCAGGGTTTCAACCTCGTTGTTCAAGGCTTTAAGTTCCACGTTGCTGGCGCGTAGGCGGCCGTGCAGCATTCGAAGTCCAGAAAGCTCGAACTCATTGGACTGGAGCACCTGGTTGACCTCGTTGATGATTCTCGTGTTCATCGATCGCCGCGAGGCCCGCTTGCTCTTCGCTCGCTCCATGTCGGTCTAGCTCGCAGCGCAGCTCACCCACACCAGGAATGAAAGGCTCGGGTCGTTGTAGGCTTGATTCCCGGGTCGTCGGCACCAAAATCGATGTGGGAAAACCACGCTTCGGAGTTTAAAGGCACCAAATGAAGGAGACGCAAACGCCAGCATCCATGGTAAAAGAGCGTGTTCTATCTCGGCTGCACTCTTCCTCTTCCTCGTCGTTCTCCGTCTCTTGGTGCGCGCGCTATTCGCGCGGGAGGTTCAAACAATTTCCAACAGGGCATTTTGGGGCATTCATGAATCACTCGCGGCCATTTTTCTTCCAGTCAATGCATATTGACTGTCGCGCCGCCAAGCGGAATTTGGGCATGTCTGCTCAAGGATGGTCGGTATGGCAGACGCTCGGATCCCTTGTTCGGCTGTGCTAGTTTCAGTGTTAACCCCTTCGCAAGAGATGAGCACGACCATTTTGCGTATATCGTGCATCAGTGAAGAAATCGGTACGCTCCGTGACTACAAATCTGATTCGTCCTTGCGACACGCTAAGTTTTCGTGAAAATACGTGGCAACTCGAGCTTTTGATGATAGCCCACAGGGTACACATATCGGCTTCACGAGGTTTCCTGTGGCCGTGGAGGTTAGTAAATCTTGTCGTCTGACATTTTCACTTGAAACTCACTTTGTGTTACTGGATTATAGCACATATCAGTGCATCTGCAACGCATGATTTCCATAACATTGTACGCGGAAGGTCACTCGCTCTCGCAAGCTATCTCAAATAGCCGGCGCCGTCGGCGCCATAGCTAGCACTTGACCACTTGCTTTTGTACGTTTGTTGATAGCTGGCAGCACACTGTAAGCTATTTGCTTGTTGAAGGGTTTTAGAGGGAAAAAGAGGGAGAGAAACGAGAAAAACAGAAGGCAGGGAAGTTAACCAGATGCTAGTATCCGGTATGCTATTTGAGGAATTTCGCCAAATGTCCTGTACGCCCAGATAAAAGTGGTGAGGTGGTGTCGTTGGTGTTGTTAAAGTCGTTCGGCGGAGGGGATTCCTCACACTGCTTGAAGCAGTGATGTAGAATGAAACCGTCTTTGCGACGAGGATTTTCATCTGGACGTAGAAGGCTCTTAACGCTCCGAGAGTGACAGTGACGATGAACGATGAGCTGCTAACTCACGAGAGTGAGTTCAACATTACGTTCCTCGTGTGTTAGAAATTTTGCACGTTCGTTAGTCACCTTGATTACATTAGATGCGAAGCAGCTCTCTGACTCACGTGTGTAACGCTGTACGTACCTGCGTCCGTACAAACTCGCCGCAACGCGTTCCCCTCGCTGAAGGTATTGGAGAGGTGCCAAGTAAAACACGCCACAGCTGCGCGTTGACGTCACGCTTGCCTCGCAAGCTTCCCTCGCAGGTGCGCACGAACGTCACTCTCTCCGTTACCCGCAGCACGCTAGCCGCAGCGCCTGCAACTGTCGGCTCCTCCACCAGCTTGCAACACAGTTCTCTCTCGCTTCACCCTCTCAACTGCCCGCAACGGTCGACGGCACGTCGAGTGGAAACACTCTTCCGGCTTGTTTATCTACGATGAAATTCACACAAAACCTAACCCTCCACCCATCTGTTTGCGTTTCAAACAAACGTTTATTCGGGTAAACGCTACACCGAGTTTCGCTTCAAACCGCTCTTTCCAGCACCCACGTCAACGCCCGTTTCAACCCAGTAAACGCCGTGCGCACCGCTGCTGCTTCGCATTCCGTGAGGGATCTCTTTGGGGGGCTGTTCTATAATTCCTAATGCATCATATTCCTCAACGAGGTCAAAACAAAAGCGTAGTTTTTGCATGTAGTGCAATCACTGCGGATATTATGGAGCGCGGCATGCCGCCAACACACTCGCACTCGACCAGCGAGACAAAATGGTGATGTTGACAAATCATACAGTTACGGCTACAATCCACGCTTCTCTGCTACCTTCTGTACTACCGGTACTTCCCGAACGACATTTTTGTTCGACAAATTTTCACAACTTCGAAGTTTCGAAAAGCAAACGGGTATACTTTTTATATTCATATTTCGACTACGCTGATCAAACCTGCAACATCCGAATGCAGTGAATGGCGCACGTCTAGAGTCTGAGCATAGCTGTGACAAAGCGCTATTAATTGAGATGTTAAATGTTTCTGTTCCGTTGAAAAAGCAACTTCATTTTTCTGACAGTGAGAGTAATGACAATGCCACATTATGTTTGCCAACTATCACCACGTTAAACATTCGGCCACGTAGCAGCAATGACGCCACTCGCAGCGGCTTACTATTGTGACAAATGCGTCAGGCAGGCTCGGTAGATACGACCTCGGAATGTCATTCGGTTCATACGTCAATTGTAGTTCGTAGAGTTTTCTGTAGCACTGACAAGATTTCGCAAAGTGTCGTTCGTGCACGGTAATGAAGCTGAATTATGACCTTTAACACCACGGCAAATAATAAAGTGGTGAGCTTTGTGTGGTTTGAGAAAGTAACTTAGTCTCATATATATTTCAGTGGAGCTCATGAACTTACCCGGTGAAATCAGCACGATCCGAACGTCCGCAAGTATCGTCTGTTCCTATGCTAACAAACCGGTTGACTCTCCCCCGGCTGCCGTCTTGAATCGTACGGCGTGCCACCTAATGTTCGTGGGCATTGTGAATGAAACGTTCATCTGCCCCATAACTCTTGCCCCGAAGCTAAACAATGGGGCTAGTTAGGTTTTAGCTTTCTGTTATGCACTGCTCGGCTTCCTTAAGAAGCTGGCAGTGTCATTTGGCATGTGTGCTTAAGGAACCTGCACGCAATACAAATTCGAAAAGTATCTTCGAAGGAAAATAGCGGTCGGATGTGGGAAAATAAAGAATGTTGAGCAAGCCTCAACGACATTATTTACGATTATTTGCGTTAATGTTGACCGAAAGATTTAAAAAAAAGTTCTGATATGAAATATACACTCACTTGAGACTAGAAGGAGGCTACAGGGATACCATACGCTAGCAGTGCCGTTCATGTTTCGCTCGATTATCAGTGCCTGATCCCTAATGTCGGTGATGTTCGTAGTGTTCCCACGGGACGGCTTTCAGCTCTCCCATAGTTGCGTACCCTGTACTCTAAATTGTTACCCCCTTTTTCCAACCCCCCCATGTCCAACCTTGAGCTCGTTCGGATGGGCTCAAAAGGTGGTGCTGATTGGGAGTCTTTCCGTAATTTTTATCGACAGAGCCACGACCATGTGTGAGGCCCACGGGACAGCTTTATGCTTTCCATTAGTAGAGTACCAAGTACACTAAATCATTAACCACTTTTAGATGCGAACCAGCTCTTTATTAGCCTGTGTAACGATGTTCCGTACGTTCGCACAAACCCCTCGCTGCAGGTGTTGGAGCAGTGCCAAGTAGGTCAAGTTGCAGCTGCGCATTGACGTCCATCTCTCCCTTACCCGCATAGCCTGCCGGCCCCTCCACCCGCTAAAAAAATTGCCCGCAGCTTCCCTCGGGGGAACACTGAGGAGGATGCGGAGCATATAATTGGTTAACGGGGTGTTAAAGTGCGACTTACTTGGGTCGATGGCTAAATTGGTTAACGTGGTTGTGAAATGGGGTGTTAAATTGCGACTTACTTGGGTCGATGGCTAAATTGGTTAACGTGGTTGTAGGAGGGGGTGTTAAATGAGTGAACACGTACACACGTATGCGAAAGGACGGCGCTGGTCGAAGGGACGTCGATCATTGTGTTTGTGGATTCGTTGGAATTCATTTCACCGCGACCTTGGACGTCGACGCGCCGTACAAACCAACCGACGAGCGGCAACTGAGCGAGCGAGCGCCAACCTTGAGTATATATACAGCGCGACGGCGCATGCACTGTCAGCTGTTGAATGTTCTCGAAGGAGAAGCGCGCGCGCGGCACAGATGGCGACGGCGCGACGGCGCATGCGCTGTCAGCTGTCGAATGTTCTTGAAGGAGAAGCGCGCGCGGCACAGATGGTGGGCGACGGCGCGACGGCGCATGCGCGCGCGTCAGCTGTCGAATGTTCGAGAAGCGGTGCGGACGGCGCGGACGGCGCGGACGGCGCACTACAAGGCGCGAGTATAAGATGCTTCCGCATCTAAAATGGCAGCGTATCCACGGAGTGAATGATGGAGAGTGGGACGAAGAATTCGTCCGTCCATTCGTCCATGCGTCCGTCAGTGTGACCGTCCATGCGTCCATCAGCCCGTCCGTGCGTGCGTCTGTTCGTGCATCCGTCCCTGCGTTCGTCCATCCATCCGCCCCTACGTCCGTCCATGCATCTATCTGTGTGTCCGTTCGTCCATCTAGCCATCACTCCAAGTACCACCATCTCGCATTTTTTCATCATATATTCCCCATATAGAAGCACCGCCATCCAGCGGAAATTCCAAGGACTAAACGAGAGGTGGCACACGCACACTTTCTTACGGCCTGCGCTTCGGGCCCACTTCCCACCTTTAACCACCACGAGTTCATGGTATATGCTAGTTCACTGTATTCATGGCACTGCGGCCGAACGCTCGCTAAACCTTTCGAAAACCAAGGAGGTTACGCCCAGCGAGTATGACGTAGCAAACTTTTTCAGTCAGATAGTGCTCAATGTACATGCCAATGGCTGCTAATGGGAAATGAGAGGCGGAGAATTCGGCTTTTACTTTCTTACGGCTTCTGCTTCGTATCTACTTCCCATTTTTAACCACCTCGAGTTCATTCATGGTATATACAAGTTCATTGTATTCATGGCACTGCGGCTCAACGCTCGCTAAACCTTTCTAAAGCTAAGGAGGTTACACCCAGCGAGTATAACGTAGCAACCCTTTCTTGTCAGATAGTGCTCAATGTACATGCCAGTGGCTGCTAATGGTGATCGCAGCCTGCGCGTTAACTAAAAGCCGAATGCTGCTGTCTCTCATTCCCCATTAGCAGCCATTGACATGTACATTGAGCACTATTTTTTATTGTTCAACAACGCACAGAAGAAGTCTCTCACCGGCACCACCTTGGAGGTCAAAATGTTATACTTGTTACATACTACAGGGGACGAACGGGTGCCGCCATAAGGAGCTTCGCCCCTAAAACACACCTCTCTCACTTCACTTTCTCCACCACCCGCACCGCTAGACCGCACGCCGAGTGGAAACACTCGTTTATCTGCCATGAAGCTTACCCGAAACCCAACTTGCCTCTCGCGTCTTTGCGTTTGAAACAAGCGTTTACTCGAGTAAACGAATGTTCCAGCGCATACCGCAGCACAGCCGTTAGCGCCGTTTAACCCGTGACACCACCCGTGTGCTACGCTGCTGCATCCCATCACAGCAGGGTTCTCTTTGGGAAGGTGGTGCTAATTTTTTCGAAACACGCATACGAATTCCCTTTTCCCTGCAGTGGTTGGCTTATCTATCGCGACTGGGACACCTCATTTCTTTCCCGTAGTAGAAGAGTACATCATACTCTAAATCATCGAACATTTGTTTTAAACAATTTGCAATTGACACAGGAAAACCTCGACACTCTCTCATAGTAGATTACCCCGTACTCCGAATCATCAAAAAATTGTTATAAACACAGAAAAAATTGGGAAATGGGGTTGAACCCCCTCTCCCCTAATTCTTTAATTTTGCTTGCATATATATACATGGTCAAAGAAACGCATGCACGAGCATACGCTAAATATCGTGGAACCAGCACCGTCCCCCCGAAAATTCTGGCTACGCCTCTTCAAGACGTTATCCTACGGCATCTTCCGTTTTCTCCTACATGGTTTTTGGAGAGCAAGACTGATGAACAGGGATGCTTAAGTGCTGGACAATGTGGATATGACGCACGTTAAAGAAACAACACACATGTACCGGACACAAGTTATGTAGTACGGCACTTGTCCTCTTTCATTAATGTTTTCGATAATGAGCCAACGTCCTTTTTTAACCAACACTGGTCAAGATTAGGGTGCCCACAAGTCATAGTCATACAGAAGTTCTTGAAAACATTACAAATAAACGTTCGTGAAGTACTGCTACTAAGAAGACCTCTTGAAACTATTAGAATATTATTTGACAATATATTTTCTAAGAATAGCAAGAATATTCCTAGTAGGTACATAAATACCGATTTCAAAGCCCTACTGGCAAGATTAGAATTAGCTATTGTAATAGCAACTTATGCTTCAGTTTGTGAAGAAAAGGCAGGAGTCAAAATTGCATCTTCGGTGTTGAATCGGTCTTTTTCAATTCGATTAGCTGAATTTACACCTATTTATCAAGCGGAATTACTTGGGATTCCCTTAGCATACCGGGATTTGCCTCTATCCATAACAGATGCTATCATTCTTACAGACTGCCTGTCTGTCTGTACTTTATTAACAGCACCTCATATGCCCAATGCTTCAAAAGTGTTTTACATCGTCGTCCCAAGCCATTTACGCCTCATTCGCTTGGTCACCAGGGCATAAATGTTTACCCTGAATGAACACGCATATGCACTTGCAAGGCCTCACATGATTATCCCATAATTTCTATATTGTGGACACTGGAATTTATCGTCGTGCCACCATATGAAAAGCTTGTCACATTAGATAATTTTGAAAAGTCTCGCTTGGCAACATCTGAGTTTTGTCATCTCAAGTACCCTTGAAAAAAAATCGATGGTGCTCTTCTAAAAAGGAGGATATATCAATCAAAATACCATGATGCCAATTCCCTCCCCCCGCCCCCTTTGAGCTTTTATCTATACAGATCTGGTCTGGCATGGTCTACCATAGGCGTACACTGCAATGATAGTCAATCTCTGCACCATTTTCTCGTAACATGCAGGTTATTTACAAACAAAACAAAAAACAGACTGTTAGAAGAACCTCTCCGTAGGTTGGCTTTAAAATTATCCCGTCCGGTGATGCTTTCCTTCAGAGCGACTGAAAAGGGATTTAGCCACAGGATTGTTTGCGAGGCCATATGCTAAAGGAAACAAAATTAATAGAATGGTAAGCTCAGGAATAAAATCACTCTATTTGCAACCATATTAAGCTGTTTGGTATTCTTTTATTTCCTTTATTTATTATATCTTTCATCTATGTTATATCAATCTGTTCTTTGTTAAAACATTCCTGTCTAAACATCCATATCTAGAACAATTTCATCTCAAAGATGAGGTACCGTTCATTTCATGGGTGATCACCCGTGGTGGGTTGCCCCAGGACTCGAGGAACAACCAACAAACCAGCTTGTCCTGTGCATCAGTGTCTTTTCTATGATTTGCATTGATCGCGCACTACTCAGAATTCAAGATCATGAAAAAAGTATCCGAGGCACAAATTCTGATAAGATATGGATGCCGTACATGGGCGATGAACATAAAACATCTTCCAGGAAGAAATAATTGAATAAACCGGGATATATAAAAGCTCTGGTAAGACTTTAGAGTTATTACGCGTCTTTTATATGTGTTTGAACATGCCTGGTTACTAATTTTTGAAATATCAAGGCGAGTGTACTGATCCGATTCCATTAACTAAAAAGAAGCGGGTATTGCGAGCCCAGCGGTTAATACTCAAATATATTTTAGGGTAGGGCTGTAGGTTCGAAACTCTGCATCGCCAAGAAATTTGATTTTGTTTAATCGATAAACTTTTCATAGTACTTCGATAAAGTGGCGCATGGACACACAGATTTCTCGT
The DNA here is from genome assembly GCF_043290135.1 of Rhipicephalus microplus. Classification (NCBI taxonomy): domain Eukaryota; kingdom Metazoa; phylum Arthropoda; class Arachnida; order Ixodida; family Ixodidae; genus Rhipicephalus; species Rhipicephalus microplus. The sequence goes on from NW_027464605.1 coordinate 54,917, forward strand.
TAAGTCGGCATAGATATACTTACCAATTTTAAGAAGATGTCCAACATTGATAGTGTGACAAATTGCCACACTATTGTCACAAATTGTGACAAATTACAGAATCAAAACACAACATATGACACCTCTTTTCTTCTTACTTTTATTTTATTTCAGAAGTGGAACAGGCACGAACCGATTTCGAAAGCGGAAGACTGCATCTAAGTGCGGCCTTTAAAAGTGTCCAAACGGCTCGACCTTCACAGCGCAATTGAATGACCCCCGAGTTACAGCATGACGGTTTATCAGGCACATTGCATTAATAGCTCTTGCGCCAAACTTCTAGAGTCTCGAAAAAAAAAACGAAGACCCATGCTTTGTGTTAAGGCTTTAGCAAAATGCGCCAATAACACGATTGAGAAACTATTTTTAGATATCCAAGGCGACGTAAACCAAGTATTCATCATAACCTTCTGGACAAAGCTTACACGAACTACTTCAATTGCAAGCGTCAACGAACACTTGCAAATATGCGCTGTTCCCAACTCTCAAGAAATGCCCGAGAGCCCCGTGCGAATGGCACCACTCCTCACCTTAAGCTAATATTATTCAACAGGGCCATACTATTGCCGTCCTTACAGCTACATCAAAACGACGTTTGTACAGCCAATTCCATTCCTTTTGTCGTATCTTGAATCCAAACTCCTTAATAATACATTTGTGGGGTTAAACAACCCAAAACTACCACATCATTACGAGAGACACCGTAAAGAAGAGTTCCGGAAATTTCTATCATCTGGGGTTCATAAACGTGCAACTAAATGTAAGCACATGGGCCTCAAGCATTTTAGCCTCGATTGCAAATGCGGCCACCATCGCCGGGATTCGATCCCTCGACCTGCGGGTCAGCAGCCGAGTGCCTTAGCCACCAGACCACCGAGGCGGGGGTGAATCAATGCTCCAAATATAGCTGCACCTTTCACTCGCATGCGACGCTTCTCGGCCCGCCGATGTCGTAAACCTCGAAGGTATGGGACCGAGATGGACGAACAAGTGAATCCATATAGCGATTTGCCTTCGCGGTTTGTGCCAGCCATGCCTTCACGTGCCTAGGGAGACTTTGTGCCCGTTGAAGCGGAAGCGGCCGAAACGTATTCTCCTCCGCTCGTTGTCGTTTGCGGCAGCTATAGAGGAACACGCAACCCAGGAAGGCTGCAGCCGACGTCTACGTTGGACTCAGGCAGGGAGCAGAACTCAGGACCGCGTTGGCAGCGTCATCTCGGGCTACGTGCCCCGCTCGTAAAACAGCGCCGTGCGACCAGGTTATTTTTTTTTATTGCCGCCCCATACGATTCAGCTTGTTATCGAAGCTGCGCGAAATACGCGAGCCTATAGAAGAACCTCCCCATTAGCAGCCCGACCTGATTTGTACCTGCAATAGGAACGAGTGACGCACGACGCGGAAGGTGCTGGTTATATTTAGGAGGGTAGGAAACGTGACCATACGGTGGCACTGCTTTTCGATCGCAGGCAGTTGGCAGTACCAAAACTTGCTGAGCGCTGACGTGTGTAGCAGGATGGCTGTTCGTATTTTATTCGATATATATATATATATATATATATATATATATATATATATATATATATATATATATATATATATATATATATATATATATATATATATATATATACCTTGGACAGCTATAGTTTTTGCAAGCGAACGGGTGTCACTAGTACATCTCAGTCATGTTAATATGTTAATGGAAGCGTGTGTATATATATATATATATATATATATATATATATATATATATATATATATATATATATATATATATATATATATATATATATATATATATATATATATATATATATATAGTTAACGAGAAACCTTTATATATATATATATAGTTAACGAGAAACCATTAACGAGAAACCTTTCCTTTAAACACACCGCCCGCCGCCCGCCGAACGACCAAACGACCAATTACGGGGAAACCCCTTTCTTTAGGCACGCCGTCCCGGACCCTCCCGGCACCGCGGCGACAATCTTGGGTGGCCCGACACACGCCAAGAACTGAACAGCACGTGATATGAACCGTAGGTGGATGTAGACGGACAGTTGGCTTCGTTCTCAGTGTGGACAGTGGCTCTTCCTCTTTTTTACTTTCTTTCTTTTCTTTCTTTTTTCGTCTTTTTTCTCTCTTTTTTTTCCTTCTTCCAGTTCCCTCTCACTCTCGCAAACGTCTTTCAAGGCGAGAGGGACGCGGCAGCAAGGAAGTTCATGTCAGTATAACTCATCCCCTGATGAAGGGAGGTCCCCTCCCGAAACTGTTGGGAAATAAATATATTTATCCTTGTTGACAACGCTCCCGTTGTGCCATATCCCATACCTTCACGAAGACTAACTGGCCCATTGAATTATTACTCCCACTATATATATATATATATATATATATATATATATATATATATATATATATATATATATATATATATATATATATATATATATATATATATACACGCTTCCACTAACATGAACATGACTGAGATCTACTAGACACACCCGTTCACTTGCAAGAACTATAGCTGTCCAAGCTGTTCGACTTCGCCAGTGCCACATGAGGTATTAACTTGTATGACATTGTATACTTCGTTAGCTCCTTCATCTTCATACTAACTTGAAGGAGCTCTGTTGGGCTGCTTGTTTAGCTATTTCATCACCAGCTTTTATAGCCATACCGTAGGGCAGATTTGGCAACAGTGACACCGTGAAAACACCAAGTACAATGCTAGGGTTCGAGAAAGGACGCTCACTATTCGAAACACTGTTTAGAAAGTCAACACTTCATTTTTCAAGAACTTTGTCGTTGAAAACCTACTGCGAAACGACTATCTTTCATACCGCTCGTTTGTCGGGAGGGTAAGGCTTCCTTAAGAGAGGGACTCAACTGGTTCATAATCTAGAGAAACGAACAATATTATGTTGGATGACGGCACCCAACTTTCCAAATGCATTTCCAAAATGGTATTCGTGGACGAAGAGGTCATGACAGCCGGTGCCTCTCGGGGGAAAAAAAAAAGCTGTGCACGTCCGGAGCCGTTATTTGGCTTTTCGCAATGTGAGTCTTTAAAAACGATGAGTCACATAAATATTTTATTCGGTGGCTGAGTCAAATCGTATTAAAACAAGTAGGCACCGAAACTTCCCAATAGAGTGAAAAAGTATTTTTGAGTGCTGCAGTTTGAACGAAACTTCGTAACGCATGACAATCGTAAGGCGCAGGGAAAGCAATTAAATGATGTGTAAGGTAGGACAACACAAAATCTGACACTGTAAATTACAAAGTGAGAGGCGGTGCAAACATGAGTGCATTTTCTCATGGGAAGTGCGCATATATATAGCTAGATAACACGTACACAGTGCACTTTGGCTTATGCTGTCACCAAAGTTGTACCTTATGTCATACCATTGCGTAGCCTTCTACAACTGACCTTTGAAAGTTATCACCTCTGCAAGGGACCTTATGACCACGACGTATACGTCACGTTGGCCTTCATGATAAGCGCCACCTCTTAGGCACACCTCATGTGTGTGGCGTAGAGGCTATAATGAGGTACCCGAGCGCAATCAATTGATGCACGCGTGTAGTCCCCGAGGAATTTGTAAACGAAGCCGTATGGGAACAGCGACGATTCCGCAATCTTCAGTGCATAATATACTGCAAACAAATTGTTTCATATTCAACAAGGACTCAATATAAATGGCTAGATAGGTTGGCTTTCGTCAATGGCGTATTTACAAGGTGGCATATCTTGAAACAGCGGCCAGAAAGGAAATGACGAATAATCATGAGAGTTTTAGGAGACCTGATGGGCAAAAGCCCCGTGATGCTTCGTTCTCGCGACAAAAGTTTAAGTATGCCCAGGCTACCTTTGAAATTTATCTTCCATACAGAACCACAAAAAATTTAAATGATGAGCTGGAATCGAAGTTGGGAAGGCCAACTTGGATTAATTAGCGCGAGTAGTGTTGTGCTTTATCCCAATTATTCTTCACCATTAATGACGAATTGTGCTACCACCTGTAACGCAACCTCATTCCGGCCACAGTCTAAACAGTCAAGTGGCATTCTAGCGGAAAAATCTATGCCCTCATTTACAAGGCGAGGCCTTCCTGTAGCAGACATCTTCTCTACCTAAAGAGGTAGGTATCTGTGCGTGGCTTAACTTTGTATTGAAATTTTTATTTTTTGTCAGACACATATTTAGTACGTATTTTACCAGCCCCGCCGCGGTGGTCTAGTGGCTAAGGTACTCGGCTGCTGACCCGCACGTCGCGGGTTCGAATCCCGGCTGCGGCGGCTACATTTCCGATGGAGGCGGAAATGTTGTAGGCCCGTGTACTCAGATTTGGGTGCACGTTAAAGAACCCCAGGTGGTCGAAATTTTCGGAGCCCTCCACTACGGCGTCTCTCATAATCATATGGTGGTTTTGGGACGTTAAACCCCACATATCAATCAATCATACGTATTTTACCAAGACTGACGGTCTGAATAGACCACAAAGGAAAAATTTGGTCAGTAGAGTAAGTATTTATGGATTTGCAGGCATGATATCAGATTAGGTCATCATGACTATATATAGTCATCAAATGACAAAAATTACAAGTTTATTGTAGTTATGCCCTAGAGTTCACGAAACCTAAACAAACGCAGTATTCGAAAGTGTTTGAAGCTCTTAAAACAACATCAGGACTGCCACCCGAAAGTGGCGCCTTCCCGCCTCTGCTTGCCGTTGTCTTCGTCGAAAGCGACCTTAGTCCAGATTCTTCTTCTTTACGGCTTCATGCTCCACAAAAATGAAACAACAAAGGTGTCGATCGCAGTAAAGATAGTTGGAAAAATACTTCTCCCAGAATGAGCGGGTTCGATTATGTTTTCAAAGTTCTAGCAGAACTTTTGCATGGTGTCCTAAATTGAGGACACCAGGGCCGAAAGGATTGACAAAGTATAATCAATCGTGAGAGTATAAACACAAAAATGGTAGAAACAATGATTACAGTTTCTCCCAAATTTGTGTAAAAGTGATTAGGCTTTGCAAGAATTGGGCTCGTGTGTTCTAGAATGATGAAGTATGTGCCAAAATGACGTGGTCGAGGCTTTTCAAACACACGGCAGGTTCTATGTGTCGCAACACAACCACTAATAGGAGAGTGCGGATGTGGGAAAAAACTGTGGCACGCTTCGAAAAATGTGCTGCACATCATGTGATTAATCGATCAGACCTTCAGGATAACAAACTTTCGCGAACAAACTTCGTTTCAGTGCTTTACCAGTGTTAAGAGCTGTGCACATGCGTCCTCGAAAGTTTCGAAAGAGCATAGTTCCGTATGCTTTCGGAAGCGCTTCTGGAAGCTTATGCTTTCCCTCGCTATCAGCTTTATAAGCGATGAGGGCCTAAGGTTACTTTTTTACGCGCCGTGTTGCGTCGTAAGAAAAATACCAAATACAAAATCACAAGGCGAGATGATTAACGTGAGAATGTTGAACACGTAAGTTGGTAATAGCCCGTGCGAATAAAAGTGCTGGGCGCCATGTGCGATAAGTCTGCGTACATGGTTTGTTATTAGCTCCTTCCCCAGGCGTGCTGCAGAAGCAGTCGCCTATATGAATATATAAACAAACAAGCGAACAACCAAACAAACAAAGAAAAAATGACGTCCTGTTCATTTAAGGCATGCAGGTAAACACTGCGGCTTAATGTTTTCCGTGGTACAATGAAGTGCAAAAAGTTTGGCAGTGTTCGCAATGATTGAGAGCGGGCCCGCGAGAACTGCATTAGCCAGTGACGCTAGTCGTTATTAAAGTACCACGAAACAGTTTGCGAGAGCGTTACGGAACGGCTGTTCCTATGCCTAGGAACAGCCGTTCCTCGGCATAGGGACGGCTATCCGAAACGCTCACTCTGTTAATGTATAGTACGTCGTTGGATGCTGGCACGGGTTGTGCGTACATGGCGACTGGAGTGAACGATTACAGCCTAAGTTTTATGGATTACCACAGGCAGTACTGAGCAAGAAATATAAAGATCACAATGATGATGTGAACAGGTAAGTTCGGTCGCAGTCTTTGCTGCGGTATATTCGAACATGGCGTAATATTCTATGAGCAATTTCAGCACTTCAGTAATTCTTTTCATGGTACGAACAGAGAGAAAATATTCTCATGGGGGCGTGAAGCTGTCGCTAAACGATGCATTAGAGTTGTTAGTGTTCATTTAGGCGTAGATAGAGTGATAATGACTATTTGCTGATGGTTTTTGCATTATGAAACCACATCAATGAAGAAAGAAAGAAATGTAAAATAAGGGCAGAAAGCTCAACTGTAAGAAATGCTTTGAACATGCGGCTGCACACATGGAGAAGTGTAAAAACACAAATGAAAACAGCAACTGAGAGAGCAGACTTACGTATTAAACAAAGTGAAAAAGTGTGTGTTGAGGTGTGTTGAAAGGGGGAGGGGGGTGCTGGGAGTATAGAAGTCTATTTAACATGCTACTCCAGCGTAAGAACATCAAGAGCACCTTGGCATGCCATTAATTGGACAGGCCAGCATTCTAGGACAGCATGCTATGAAAGCGCACGAAAAAGGACTAGCTGACGTGTAGTAAACTAAAAAATAGGAATGAAAGAAATGAAAAACAAAAGATGAAGGGATAAAGAAAAGTATTACACACCGAGTAACAGCTCCTTTTCTTGTATGGGTCTAGGTTCGAAGGGCGGGGAGCCCAGATGAGCTGGTAAGGCGACTGTGAGGTCTTTGTAGCGGATACCAAAAATTCTTTAAATGCTCACATTTTTTAGGTGTATTGAACTATACCCCACCTTAATTCTACATTCTCACTGTCAGCGGCCAGAAACAAGGATATAAACGAGGCTAGATGATGCTGATAGGCACGGCATCTCTTAGCAAGCGTGCGGTCACAGCGTATATCTCATGTTCATCGTCGAATGAAACAGTGAATACCTTGCGCTGTCGTGTTTCGTATGTATTTCTCCGCTGTGTCCAGTTCGTTCTGTAAGTTTGCGCAATGGGAGTTGATCATTTTTGACGAACAAGTGTAGTGTAAAGTTTCTCTAAAGAAATTCCTTATGACATGTACGCAACTCAGTCGCAAATGTCTCAAACTCAAAACAGGCAAATGAACAGACCACATCGAGTAAAGCAGGCGTCGTCCCGACGAATAGAAACTCACGCGTGAAAACTGCTGCGTGGTGCTACGGTTTTGCTTCGATCTACTACTCTCAATCATATGACAGTTATTCTTAACGTCGCTTCTCTCAACATCGAACTGTTCATGTTCTATGCATGGTGATTGCGCTGAAGACGCGGTCGGGACAGAGTTCACGTGGCTGCGGATTAAAAAGTGTGTTTTCGTGAAGTGCTGTGTGTACGTGTCGATCAATGCCGATGGATGGATGACAAGCCAAGGGACACGTAGGAAGTGCGTGGTATGCGGTCACAGTTTCTAGCATCGTTGAGATGCTAAATTCCCACTGCACAGATCCAACGCATGGTTTTTCGATAAGACATCAAGGATTTTTTCATTCGGAATGTTTTAAAGAGCAATTAGTAATTTACTTATTCGCGTACCAGTCACTCCGTAACCGTAACACTTTCCAGTTCTTATCTCGGAGCTCTCATCCAGTGGTCTTCACCTCAGAATTCCCTATAGATACTCCATAGAGGGAACTCTGGCGCTAGTGTTAATGGAGCTGTAACGCATGGCGCTTCAGCGAGCATGTGAATGATAGGTAGTACATAGAGTTGTCTGATCTCCATACTTTCGGCTTTGTTTGGCTTCGCTTGGCTCGGAGCTGCTTTGTCACGAAACAACAATCAGCAAATGTTCAGTAGTTGCACTTCGCCACTGTACCCTTTTAATTCCACCATTCTAAATCGCGTCAAGAAATTCAAAACGGTTTGTACTTTTATTCAAAACAAAACCAAAACGAAGTCACTAGTGCGCTCGAAGCATGCAAGCACGAAGTCTAAGCTAATTCATTCACCACCCACCATTCCCACGGTCGCTGAACGATAGTAGTGCCACAGTCGCCTCTAGTTAAACTTCAAAAACTCTACGGTGTCTGTAGTGAGAGCATCACTGGAAAAGTAAAAATAATACAAGTTGTTCTACAGTTATCGATCAGAATGTGTGCTCGACATTTGTAACACGAAAACTTCATGGCTGGACCTCGCTTTGCGAGCGACCATTGGGATTCCCTTAGAATAACATAGCAAAAAGCTCATTTTGATGGCAAGCGTGGTAGATCTTGAATAGCGAATGACTACACATGGGTGCGCAGCATGTCGCCAATATCTCGCAAAAGCAGTGTTTTGTTTGTACCTTTGTTACACGATTCCCGAAAGACCGTATGGATCTCACTGTGCTCGTGCGAAAACGGCGATGCCATTTATGCGCTACAGGCCGAACAAGTTCACTCGAGTACGTTGTTTTACAGCGCCAACAAAGAGTAATCACTGCGGAAGACCCTTCGCACGTCATCGACCTCTTCAAGCACCATTAATTTTTGTCTCCAGAGTAAGCTAACTTAACTCACAGCTTCCGCGAATACCAGAGTGCCGGTTGTTTGCTGATGGTTTACATGTGACGTTATCAATAAGTCCAATCGATAAGTACGTTATGGCGATCTATAACTCCAATAAGGAGTTATAGATCGCGCTGTGTGTGTGTGAATCTCTCCTTTGTGTGTGTCCTTGTCGTGGTGCGCTATACCAGTGAAAATGATGAATCCCAACCAACTAGCCCGGCAACGTGCCTTACCAATAAGGACCAGCTTCACTCTCAATAAAAAGTGGCGGGGTGACAAGGGTGTTATTCTTAGTAGCTAAATACGGGGCAAAAAAGGCGCGCACCTGCAGCTGCTCTTTGATTGTTTCAGTGCCGTCCCACGTTGAGGTACGGACCGCCAACAAGGCTACCTTTCACAGCCAATCAAGTGTATCTATTCTGGATCTCTGCCACGTGGTGAAACCCGCAGAGGCGAGCATTTTTTTTTTTTTAGCAGCACGTTCTAGTTGCGCCATCTATCCGGTTCACGTACCCACTAGCACGGATCTCCAAGTGCCTGGCACGATCCTTCTTTGATTTCATCTAGCATAGCCGCGCCGGGATAGGGTAAGTGTACCCTACACCTTACCATAACTTGTTAGACGTCCTCCATTTGAGCAGCTACTGTATTTCAAACCACAGAGCATGGTACTTGTTTTAGACCAGGAAGTGGTGGGACAGTGTTTGCGGTGCCCGTCTATATTATCCTGAAAGTGGCAGGTCCGATTGCAGACACGGGCGACAAAACTTTGATGGTGGTGAAATGCTACAAGCTCGTGTACTGTGCGATGTCAGTTCACATTCAAGGACACCGGGTGGTCGAAATTTTCGAAGCCCTCTACAACTGGTTGCCTCATAACCACGTCGTAGCTCTGCGGCGTAACATATCAAATATCAGTATTTATCTTGAACTAAAGCTTTCCGAAATGGCTAGTGAAGACCCCTAAAACACCGTTTCATTTGCGAATCATTCCTCAAGATTATACACATGTATGTAATTATACGGTTATAATATTAAAAAAAAACAGGCTTGTCGGCAACCGAACAAACTCCTCTGCCAGCCGGCGTCACAATGCGCCTTTCAGACCGTACACTGAGTCATAGTTTCACAATTTACCACCGCCCATACGTGGCACTCATCTTCGGCTAATTCCTCGAAATTGTCATTACTGAGCGATACGGGTGGGATGACACACAGGGATTTTCCATTCCCCGATCAAAATTTCCGTTTGGATGCCCGCCGCAACAAGCCACTCACAGAGGTCATAGCGCATACCAGGCATTCCTGCTCAGAGCGGCATGCTATACGCCATCACCACTTTGCCACGGCCCGCACGATTCGCTGCGTGCCGTCGTAATCGAATTCGATAATACGCATGTCTCACGTCGATGATCGTGGCTCGTCTACTACAACGACCCGCAGTAATAGCGGCGCATTATATTAAAACGGAAGCCAGGGTTGCATGTCTAATGGGCGCCATTCCATCGGTGGCAAACGCTTCCCATTCCGCGGCGCTAGGCGATACCGGGATCTCCTAAAGCAGCGTGGCTACTGAATAATGCAGCGACCGGAAGACGTGAGTGCGCCTACGCTTCATTTCTAAAGAGGTGAAATTGTTTGTAAAAAATAACAACTATGCGCGTTTCATTATTGAATTTTCTTTAGAAGTGTGCTGTCTGCTTGATGTTTAATTCCCCATGGCTTGTCTTAACGTCACTTCTAAGGTGAAAGTCTCAGATCTCTGTGTTTTAGGGTCGCGTCTTGAGCTTAGAAATATATATAGAAAGGAAATACAAAAAATACAGGCCTCCCCCCCCAAAAAAAAAAACAAACTAAAAAGCGTTAAAACTTCAAGCGATGTCTTCTGCTGTACTGACCTCAATGAAGATAGAAAAACAAGACGTAATTCATTCAACGTAAATTAAGTGCTGCCAATTTTTCTACAGGCTTATGCAGAATGATCAAGCTGGTTTCGGTACATTAAACGCCTCACTTACTGTTTATTTTATTCTTTGATATAACGTGAACTTTGTTTAGCATCATTACAAGAATATTGTTCGAGCTATAGACCTTTCTCAAAAACTTACTGGATTAACACGTACGTTGACAGAAATCAAGCAGTGGGGAAACTGCTCGTGTGCTCCTTCTTCGGTCTATTCGAGGAGAATCCACAGCTTGTGCCGTGCTTTCCTACAATCTCACCTTCTTCGCTTTAATTTGTATGCCGCAGCATGCTCTTTGCGTTTGCGAACAACAGTGATTCGTAGCATACTCTCTAGACGAGTACTGTTAACCTCTTCAAAATGCTTCGTCAACTTATCTAACCTCTCTGTCCTTCCTCTTTCATTCCTCCTCCTCCTCCTTCGTCAACTTATGTAAGCGTGGCTGTCTTTGTGACATGCTTTTTCCAGAGTAAACCTCGGGCAACTGAAAGATATGTCCTTTTTATTGCGTTTGCGTGAGATTATTCAATCTTAAGAATAGTTTTCTTTTTCCTCATTGTGGTTCCTAACACCAGCATACATGGGAGCCTTTAAAACGAAAGTTAGGATTATATATATCGAAGGCAGCCGAGCACTTGAATCTTATACTTGAAAAGCCCATACCTTCTGCTTTAAGCGCAGGTACCACATTGGGAACCACCTCAGACAACAAAACATGAACGAAACAGTTGAAAAAACAGAAATATGAATATGAAATACATTTCTAGGCCATTTTGCTTGTTTAATTCCTTATGTAGTTCATAAACTAGAATGATACCATTTCATGGCACATTAAGAAAACAAAAAAATTGCCCCATATCTGCATGTTTCACTGTAAATGTTATCGAAAGACGATAATCTTGCGACTGCAGAGAGGGAACAAAACATTTATTCGATCTTCTGTGAGAAAAAATTGGTGAATTGTATTCTGCAGGCGCTGCGTTAGAGAGTCTCGATTCGTGCAGCGAAGGCAAACGAGCACATTGAGGCACGTGAGACACGAGCGCTATGTGGCAGTTATCTTGCAAAACGAAGTAAGGCGTGCGCGCCCGTCTTGGAGGCGATAACGTATAGAACGCAAAGCGACGAGCAAGTGCCACCTCCGTGTCGTCTTAGCAAAGCGTTGGAAACACTTGCCTTTTCGAGCATCATGTTGCATTGTCAGCGCAGCGTGATAAACGCTACACTCTTTGGAATTACTTATGTATGCCTTCTCTAGTATAAAGCCAAGAATTTCTTTTTAATTGACAGTCGCAGAAGTATGGACGCTGAAACTGGAGCAATATTGGTGGGTGCTGCGGATGGGGTTGGCCGGTTGGGGTCATTGTTTGATGCCTTTTGGAATATCGTTAGGGCAGACAAACAGACAAATGTACAGACAGACCAAAATCTTTGCGTTGAAGTACCTCAAGAAACACTTTCGTTTTTGAAAAAAAAAACGATACAGTCAAGCTACTCTTAGCATTTCTTTAATCGCTGCCTAGGCGGGCTCCTACTGCGCCGACGGAGGTGTGAGAGTGCGACAATAATAATAAATATACACGTGAAGAAGTGGCGTCACTTGAGCGCTGAAGCAGAAACTATAGTATTGTGGGACACCGGGCCTGGTGAACCCCGCGGGCACCTTAATTTCGCAACGCGCGCCCAACTCGCTATGAAACAGAGCTATTTCTAAGTCAGAGAGAGAAGCGCTTCTGTTTGCTTTTTCTCATTGCAGAGTAAACTAACCGAGTCATTTGTTACTGCCGCCTGGAATGCTTCACTTTGTGTTGCACGAACCACGTGGCATTCCACTGCCTACTATTGCCAAGTAACCTAAGGCAGTTTCTCTATTTTCATCACTGTACCGCTGTCCATTTTTTTTTTACTTTGCTCTTGTAGCCACATCTTTTCGTGAAAGGCCGGCACTGCGAACGTGTTTACAGTGTTACCCAACTTGAGTGATGGGAGTAAATGGGGCAAGCCGCTACGGCGAAAGAAAACCAGCCCACTTCCCGCCTGCAACGCCCCATTTTTTTCTTCCCGCGCAGGTCCGGAATGCAGTCAGTATTCACTTCTCATTCTATATTCAGCACATCTTCTAGGGAAGACAAAAGGACAGCCCACGTCTCCTTTGAGTTTCTCAGTTTCAACAGGGAATCGCTTAAAGAGACACTAAAATCAAATAACAATTTACCTTAGAGTGGTAGTTCAATTAATGACAATGTCTAAAACGAAAATGTTATCAACAGAAGTGCCGTACTTACCGAGAAATTAAGGTAAATGCACAACAAGACATGCGCCACAGAAGGACATTATCAATTTGATCCCAATACCGTTAGACGAACCACCATTATTCCCCAGTTATTCATTTAGCTGCACTAAATAAAGAACCTTCCATGCATCAAGAGACACAATAAAATGCTGCTTGTTCGTTTCTGTTTGAATCGTGGCAAAAGAACCACCGGACGTTACTATGGGGATTGGCGTGAGTGCTTCAAGAACCTAATTTTCGCCTGGTTAAACTGAACAGGTCACACCAACTATCGGAGCCCCAGTTGAACCAATCACGCCTGCAATCATGAAGGACATTGATAAAAATTGTTCAATAACCTTTGTTGCTGCTGTGGCTTCCGCTACCTCCTCTCTGCTGCTACCAACGTTTTTAGATATTGTATCTAAAAGCGTTGGCTGCTATTGTAGTGCCGGCGACCACCCAATAAAGCCGGGCAACATTTTGCCCGGCAACGGTGACGTAAAACGTTCTGTTGAGGCGAGTAACTTGAAATGCACTAACCAACGGTGACCACTAAAACGCGTTTTTATTTCGAAATAAGGCCTTCCTTGGCACAGAAGTAACACTACCGAGATTTTTGGACTGCTATTTCAACATTCAACGTTCATGTAATTGTTTCTTTTAGTGACCCTTTGTGTATCTGACAAATATATGCAGACATACTTGTGTACAGCGTTCCACGTTAAAAAAAAAATCACAGCATATCCGTGGAGTGAATGATGATGAGTGAAGTGCAACGTCCATCCATCCGTCCGTGCTTCCGTCCATCCCTTTGTTCTTGCTTCCGCCCGTTCATGCGTCCGATCCTTGCTTCCGTCCATTCAATCTTTCTTCTGTTCGTCCGTCCTCGCTTCCATCCGTCCGTCCTTGCTTCCGTCCGTTCATTCTTGATTTCGCCGTCCGTCCGTCCATCTGCCTGCCTGCCTGCCTGCCTGCCTGCCTGCCTGCCTGCCTGCCTGCCTGCCTGCCTGCCTGCCTGCCTGTCTGTCTGTCTGTCTGTCTGTCTGTCTGTCTGTCTGTCTGTCTGTCTGGAACAGAAATGGTCCTAAGTGAGAAAAAGCTAAAGCGCTAAAGCTACTATCAGAACTGCTTTCCCCGTAACTTTGAGTCTAACTTTCCTGAGTTTCCAACATGAGGTATTCTTACAACCATATACGTGATATAGGGCTACCTTCATAAACCGCATTTCATGCTCGTATTCGATTGATTGGTTGATTGATTGACGCATCTTATTGAAGTTATCTGTTGGAGATGTGTTGAGTTTAAGGCTCGCCATAGTGGATCAGTGGTGCGGGGCTGCTGACACGAAGGTCCTAGGTTCGATCCCAGCTGCGGCGGTCGCATTTCGGTAAAATCAAAATGGTGCAGCCTCGTGTACTTTGCGATGTAAGTGGACGTTAAAGAGCACCAGAGGGTCAAAACGTCCGGAGTCCTCCTTTACGGCGTGTCTCACAAGACCCCCTTATATTATTATTAGTGGTACATTTATGGTTGACATTGCCGAACGTTCTCCATCTCTTTTTTTGAAAGTCTGCCAGTAGGCGTAACTATTTTTCATGAGGAAATACACACGCAGGCTTCCTGAAAGAATGAATAGCAACCTTTTGTTTCAACTGATTATCTCTGAAAACCATCCTTTACCTATACATAGGCGCTTGTATGTTTTATCGTAGTAATCCTAAAGCGATCACGGATACATGTTTACTGACATTGCGCAGTCACCTTTAACGAGTAAATGGCGCGGCTATTCGGGGTCACAGAGTGCACTGCTTTTCCTCGAGCAGGGATTCATTTCTAGCGCGACTGCCCAAGAGAGAAAGTAAGGAACACTCAATACTGCGTTGAGCTTCACCACTTCCCACTTACGGCCCACGCGTTCACCGCGAGCAGAGCTCTTTCCGTACTTCATAAAAAAATATACAGCTACAAATACAAAAAAGAAACGTGCAGCTTGGCGCTGGATATTTTTTTTTACTTACATTGTTGCGTTGCAAAGGCACAGTCGTGACCTTCGCATTGTCTAGTTTAGCCTTGCCTGGCGTCTATATGGCGTACGCACTAGGGAATTGACAGCTCACTTTTGTTCCTTCTTTCAACTTTTTTTCCCGAGAACTCTCCCCTCTTACCCGTTTATTGGGTCTCGCTTACGAAGTTACACTCTATTTCTTTTTCTTTACCTCGTGTTTTTTTGTTTCTGTCTTTCTCTCCTTCTTTCTCTTGATGGAGCGTATACACTCCAACCAAAAAAAGTCGCGCTTTCGACGCGGTTCGCGCCAGACTAACGGGGGCCCATTGTTACGTCATCGGACGTGCTGGCGAGCCGCGGCGCGAGCCAGTACAACAAATAAAGGAATGGCCATTCACTGGGAGCCCCCGATAGATCGTCGACGAGGCAGTTGCCGCGACAACCGGTAACGGAAAAGCTGGGCGTGGGGCGCTCGGTATACCGACGTGACTCGAAGACACGCCGACCGCGTAGGCGTACACCACAAGAAGAAGCGTACACGCTGCACGCGCGATCGAGTGGCTAGGATCATGCCGTTGCCATGACTTTCTTTGGCACCACTCGAACGCACGCTCGACAGTCTGTGAGCGTTTAGAAGCAATTATTGCTGCCTAACATGTCCTTCTCTAAGGTGCAACGCAGCGAAAAGAGTTGTGTGATGACCCAGCAGGTGCCCTCAGAATCAACGTGTGACTGATGTCACGCGTTTACTATTGATGATAGCTAATAAAATTACTACTAATAATAATATTTGATTAATTGATTGGTTGATTGATTGATTGATTGATATGTAGGGTTTAACGTCCTAAAAGCACCATATGATTATGAAAGATGCTGTAGGGGAGGGCTCCGGAAATTTCGGCCACCAGGGGTTCTTTAACGTGCGCCCGAATCTGAGCACACGGGCCTACAACATTTCCGCCTCCATCGTAAATGCAGCCGGCGCAGCCAGGACTCAATCCCGCAACCTGCGGGTCAGCAGCCGAGTACCTTAGCCACTAGACAACGCGACGGGGCGCACTACTACTACTACTACTACTACTACTACTACTACTACTACTACTACTACTACTACTACTACTACTACTACTGCTGCTACTACTACTACTACTACTACTACTACTACTACTAATAATAATAATAATAATAATAATAATAATAATAATATCTGCGGTTTGATATCCCGAAACCACGATACGTTTATGAGATCACCGCGGCCGGCATCGAACCTGCGACCTTTGGATCAGCAGCGGAGCACCCTAGCAACTGTGGCACCGAGGCGGGCAGCTGACAAAACTAATATAGCAGTCAAACAAGTCTTGATTAATATGTGGGGTTTAACGTCCCAAAACCACCCTATTATCGCGAGAGGCGCCGTAGTGGGGGGCTCCGGAAGTTTCGGCCACCAACTATGGTTGTTTACCGCCCACCTAAATCTGAGCATCCACTACGCGCTGGATGAGCCTGGGTTGGTATTCTGGCTCGGAGGCAAGCCAGAGAGACTCCCAGGACTGAAATAGCGCAACCAGTCGCTGTACTGGCCTTCCTTTTTTTTCTTTTCTTGGAAAAATGAAGATATCACCATCACCAAATCTGAGCACATGGGCCTACGGCATTTTCGCCTCCATCGAAAACGCAGCAGCCGCATCCGGGATTTTATCCCGCGACCTGCAGGTCAGCAGCCGAGTAACTTAGCCACAAGACCACTGCGTCGTCAAATAAGGCCTAATGCTCCGTGTGTATATGAAAAGCTAGTATAGTAATGTCCTCTTTTCCTCTTTGTCCGCGTCGTTGCTGCACTGTGTCAAAAATTTTTAACTACGGTAACCAACTAGCCCAGCTTTCAATCCATCGATAGCAATGTAAGATGTATGTCTTGACACACCCATTGATTACATTCGTGTATATCGATGTAATCAACGGGTGTGTCGTTACCGATTAGTAAGTGGTTGTTGTTTTAGCCACAAAAACAGCTTTTATTTACGTGAATGACAGTTACAAGAAAGGAATCCTAAGCGAAGGAGTGATGCTAAAAATGTCATTTAAGCATACTCGAAAACCTTATTCTTTAACTAAATATACGTATATATTCACACGAAGTTAATGGGCAAAAATGGAAGAAAATCTTTGGGCGAAAGGCCACAAAAATAGATAAACGGAAATGTGCTTGGTTTTCTAGCCTTGGCTGCTAGAGGGAAACGCATGGATAGAAAAATGAGACATGTATAACCAAGCTACGAATGTGTACGGTGAGTTACTACGTTTACTAATTCACAATGTATACTTACACTGAATAAAACAACTTAGAGAGGCTAGAAAAACACGGTATCACAAATGGTCCCACGACCTACCGATACGTGCGCTGTATCTCTACTGAGCAACCCCGCGGCCATTTCCCTGTCCGATTTGATCGGGTATAGGGACCTTGAGAAAGTATGAAACACAACAAGAAGCACAGCTGTTTTGTGTTTGCCCTCAATTTAATTCGAATGTTTTCCTTAATTTTAACGCCTACGCAATCTACTGTTTTCTGTACAACGCTGTATGAAATCAATGAGCTTCGATTTTCGGGCCGCACCAGACCCTTACATGATGTCGTATTGTTCAATTTGATGAAGTATTGATGACATCAAAAGGCACGTCCCTCACACGTTTCGTATGCTAAAAAGAATATATATATATATATATATATATATATATATATATATATATATATATATATATATATATATATATATATATATATATATATATATATATAACGGGAAGTTTTTTTCTTTTTTCTTAAGTAGGTTGAATTTCAATTTGTTTATCTGTGTGCTCTCCACTTTCGAGCAGTGGAGCACGACCTTCCTACTTGAGAAGATTTACAAGAAGTGCTGCGGGATCTTACTCAAAGTTACGGTTATTGATTTATTTGTAAGACAAAAAAGACGCAATATATGCAAATGGACGCTATAATGCTAGAATGTTCAATGAAACACGCAGTGAATACGCGGGAGTTTATTTTATCATACACTGCACTAAGTTGATCCCATGATCGCTTTTGCCTTCAGCTGTCGTGACCGTATGACCGACTCAAAGCAGCTATCGATGCTCGAGCTATCACCATAGAAGTAATGAATAATTCTGCACTCACGCCATCTGAAATACAACCCGATCTATAGACAAGCAATCATTACGTAAAATAAAAGCACAAATGCCCACGAGACCCTGTTTAACATTTCAGATGGGTTGCTAGTAGGAAACGCGAAGAAAAAAAAAACAGAAAACTTAAGCTAAGACGTGCTGCTATTCGAAAAGGTATGGCTAGGCTGCTTGCTCCACATTTACGGTTCAAGTGGCCCTGAGATTGGTTTGCCGATTTGCTGACACTATTGATTACACAGTGCCGTGCGACCGAGGCGCTCTCGTCGCCATCCTTATAGCTATGAAAAATCCTGTAGTTATTTTTTTTGTTCGAAGTTTTTTTTTTTATCTGAAGCGTCTCAACCATATCTCACTCAATGTACTGATGACGGCTGTTAACGCAACACTCTTTCAGTGTGCTAGCAAGCGAGGTTCCTTTGGTTACGAAAAATAAAAAGTACTCATTAGAAAGAAAATCACGAGCCTTAGGTGAACTGCACCAGGTCGACTTCACGGCAAATTTAATGTTCCACTTCACTGAGTCTGTCGACTTACGTAGATCGCAGCACCTGACGTAAATTGGAGCTGATGCGCACGTGTCAATATTTCATATCGAGAGAGTGTACCAGGATGTTTCATTCGTAAAAGCAAGGAAGCTATCAGAACGTAATGATACAATGCTTTTATTCTGGCGATGAGAACGTGCTAACAAAAAAGTGCGTAGTAGAATTTGTTTAGAATATAGTTGATCAAGTGCTCTAAGCAAGTCTGAAATGAGTGCGCTCTCAACGCTGATCGTGTCATGTCCTTTTTATGTACTTCGACTCACCCTAACTATGAAGTTAGCAACTGTTATAGTGTTTCATCATTCTGGTTTATTTCTTAATGTACTGACACAGGGGGACTAAGAGTGAACATAGAGTGCAGGGGGCGAAATCTGGCCAACTGAGGTGTTCCATAGTTTTAGTTGCAAACCCTAAACTGCAACAAGGAACGGAATATTCTAGATGATAGACGTATCAGTAACGCAAATGAGCGTAAATTACGTGCTGAAACAAAATTCTGCACGCGTTACTGGTATAAATCTTGTAGAATTCTCTATACACAGCACATAATGAAATATCGTTCCAGCCTTCAGCAACTTTGATGTTAGCCTAATGTTTACGATGACTGAAACGCCGCAGGCAAGGCTTCGAGAGGGCGACTGTAATTTTAAAAACGGCCTCAAGGTGTTCGACTCTTAAATGCTTATGCTTTCTCCATTAGCGTAAGCTGTCACATCTGTGCCCTCTCTGCGGATCGCGACCCCTTGTATTTTACCCACAAACGACATGCTGATAGCGGTAATGGTTGTCGCGAGTGGGTGCAGCCTGGTGATGAAGCTGTCTCTGCGCATAACCATTACGGTACGCGTGATTCTACGCTACATACATACATACATACATACATACATACATACATACATACATACATACATACATACATACATACATACATACATACATACATACATACATACATACATACATACATACATACATACATACATACATACATACATACATACATACATACATACATACATACATACATACATACATACATACATACATAGATAGATAGATAGATAGATAGATAGATAGATAGATAGATAGATAGATAGATAGATAGATAGATAGATAGATAGATAGATCACGACTCGGTGCTGATGCCTATACCAGTGGCTCAGCGTTGTAAAGAAACTTTCGTTTCTTTTTACTACTGCCAGATGGCACCATATCTAACGCAGCGCGTCCTGAAAAAAGGCAACCGTCTTCTGACGTCCTTTGCAGTGAAGCATAGAGACACACAGCTAATCATTTTTTATTGTTGTTTCCCTCACTTTTGATAAGAGGTTACAGGTCACCGCAAATGCGCTTAATGCGCGTCGTTGTAAATGCTGCTGATACTAGCTGCTATAACAACGCCCAAAAGGTGCATAGGTGCTGTGTGACGCAGGGTTACGAAAAGTGTACCGACGAGGTAATGTTTTCTTCGATATGGCATGTTGCTCTTATAGATGTAAGATCATTCACAACCTAACAAATACTCGCATCCCACGAAATTGTCCTTATTTGAGCCATGCATAAAGATTAGGAGGGGATGGAGACATCGTCCAACATTGCAGGTAAGTCATATGGGCGGTTAACAAGCCAGCTTGAACAATAAGCTGTAGAAGTCGTTCGGTAATTCCTAGCTATTTTCACTGGTTACGTGAACCACTGTGCTTTCTTTTTTTCTTTGTTGTTCGGCCGGACTGCACTTCCACTAGCTGCACTCCATGCTGTTACGGTAATAGGAAGCTTCTGTTCCCGTTACGTACATAGGCCTATATTGTATTGCTTTCTTTATTCTGTTAAATATAGTCTACCAAACATTACATTATTATAATATGTCCATAGAGAGAGTTCCCACTGAAGATTTACTGTGATTCAGTAGTTTTTATCCTTGGTGCGCTTGCACAGTGGTTTCCTATCCGGCAGAACTGCACCTACACATGCTCTGCTCGACACAAATCTAGCAAAACCGCGTGTCTAGGAGGCCAGGAGTTACAGGACAGTAGACGTGCTTTTTTGTTTGATTGTTTGTTTGTTTGCACCATCACATAACTCCATACACAGACACTTGCTACGATCAAACGTAGTCAGAAATGTAGCTGATAGGTGTAGCGATGATGATGACTAGTAGAATTGTAAGCATCACGAATCTCTCGGCCCCAGATCATGCATGCAATGACAGCGTCGACGGCAAGGCGGACACCATTGTGTTCGCTATCGTGAAACGTTACAACAGGAGCGCACACTGCACGACATGGGTCGATATAGATCTCACTAAATCTCGTAGAGACAGCCATAACTATACGTTGCATACTTGAAAGCAACAAGGAAGCACCTGGTGAGAGATAACACTTGCAGTAACTTCGCTAGCGTCACTAGGAAATTGCCGAAGGCACTTCCGACACCGCCGTCAAAGCAGTGAAATAGCGACGCGTGCGCTGCCTATCGGCTGTATAGTGTAGGGTTAGAACAACAAGGAGCTGTGCTACTTGATACGTATGCATTCTAAAACACAGGACGTGCAAAAACGAGCACAAGCGGGAAGTCAAGGCACCGCAAACGTCCCTGACGCCCTGTCTCTTAGCATGGACGGTGAAAGGTGCAGCCGTGGCGCCGCAGTTTGTAAACTGAAGCATTCTGGCAACGTTGCGCTAATGTGAGCGCGGATATTATGTTGGGTCTTAAGTGGCCTTTGACTCATTTGTGTATATAGCCGTCGCCTTTGGTGATGCCATGATGTGCACACGATTAATACATTTACAAAAACACGTAGATCACCCCGAAATACATGGCTCGAAGCCAAAATATGTAGCATGGACACTTACTTGCCGACTGTTTTGCATGAAATCGATTGTAACAAGGTGTGGAATGCACTGATTTGTTTTTATCTGGTGTTCTCCTAATTTTTCTTTACTTCCTTCATAACCTGCGTAGCATGAAAACAAAAGGCGTAAATTTTTTTCATGGCTCGTATTCGGCAGAAACTCCAACCACCGTCGTATTCGTAGCTGATTTAGGTTTCTTGAATTGACAAATCCAGAGTAAGTCTGTTGCAGACTAAACAGATACTTTTCTGAGAAAAACGCAAGCTCTACTAGTTCTTCTAAAATGCCTTCTGAATTCGCAGCAATTGACTATATCTGTCCTTCCGCGTTGACTGTTCCTTTCTATTCTAAAAAAAAAAAAAATCGGGACATTGCACGTACTATGAATTATCAAGGCTTCTCATTTATATCCTTCGCCCGTATCGACTTTTTTCTGGACGTAATTCAAACATGCTCAGTTGCCGCGTTGTGGAATTAGTGCACAACACAAAAGAACTATCTTGCCATACATATTTAAACGAATGTTTTAAACATAATTCTTGCTTCCGTGCGCCTAAATACGGAGTTCCCATTTCCTAATAAGATTACACGCAGTTCTTTTTATTCTGACAACAAAAGTACAAAATATTGATTTTCCTTTTATACAGAGAGCTATTACTCATCATTTCACCAGGCTAACCCGAGGCTCTCAGGATTTTTTTTATGCGGAATCGCCGGAGAAAGTTACATGTTTTAATGTTTGGCTGGAACGTTTTCCTGTCACGGCGGGTTCTTTCATTGCGCGGTGCATTGTTCGAAAGTACTTTCTTTTAATGCGCAGCAAAGCTTTCTCTTATTTCACAATCCTCCTTCATCTCCAATAGTGTGCATTATTCGTGATTCTTTTCAACTGCACATAATACTCAGCAGCTGTAGCAACAATACTAGAAGAGTGGCACAGAAGCAGAGCATTTGAAGATGCCGTTTTTCCTGAAGAGCCCGCGTCAGCGAAGAGGAGCATGCAACGTATTACAGTGTCTTTCCTGTATTCGAGACACTTGGCTGTGTGACAGTTTTGTGACGGATCACTACAACTCAGGAGATGCTCAGGCGAAACAATTGGCGATCATTTAAGCCACACACATGCCTGTTGCAACAACACAACCACCACCACCACCACCACCCAGCAGTAGAACAGAAGTTATTGCAGTTTACTGCTAAACTATACGTAACTTTTATATCAGACACAGCGTCACTAAAAGCAAATACGGCAGTGTTCACAGTAATCGCCATGCTACACTACGCGCGCAAACTCTCGACCGATTCATCTTTACATAGGCATGCGCAGAGCCAGCTGGTTGAGGCGAGGATGGTAGTGTCGCGTCCGCTTGGTGCTGAAACCACTGCCACAACTACTATTTGAGCGGATGCATGAGAGCTTCTGGCCTACTTTATTCCCACGCAGAGAAACTATTGCGGCTCAACGCTGGCTATGGCGCAACTCTTGGCAAAGCGGAAGCGGTTCCACTGCGCCTACCGGTACCCCACGTTGAATGGGGACCGGGGTCGCCGGCGAAGCGCGTCAAAGCTAACTCCTACACGTCTCGCCGGACAAATGATCTTCGAAGAAGAAGATGGAACATGCTGCGTACCGCAAACATTATGTATCGCAAAAACGTTGCGATACGCCCCTGCGTCGCTGGCTTTTAACCGTTCAGCTCCGCGACCTGCTCGCTGTCAGGATATGCCTTCTGGTTTTGTTCTCGCACTTGGTATTTTCACCGTGCGGTCTTCTTTTAGCGCCTCTGCAGGCCTCCCAGTTCCCTTCGTTTCTTGCTCTTAGTTTGGCTGCCTTGTTTGTGCGGAATCTGTCTGTGCTCCCTCTCCTCCTCTTTCTTTTTCGGGGAAATTTTGTTTAGTTGTTGCTCTCTTCGTTTTTTTTTTTCTTTCGCGTTTGTCTTCAGCGAAAACATGGCTCGCGCGTCCTCGGCTCGCACCAGGCTGCCTTGCTGTCAACTGTCACGCTTCCTGACATTTAGGGTGGGACGCGTGTCGCGGAGTGCGCCGTTGGTCGCTTCCCTCTTGCACCGCTGTATCTCGCTTGCATGCACGGGTAGGCCAACACCGTGCCACTATGGCCCTTCCGTAATGCTTTCGAGAAAAACATAATGGTAAAGGGTCAAGAGATCACGATCCTTCTCAGTGATCGATGTTCGGAAAGCTTTGCGCATGTGCTCTGAATAGATGCAATGAAGAGGTACATCCGTCAACATTCCATCGCTTGAGGGAGTTAAATCGGGGAATTTCGTTATCCCATGCACAGGGATACACATTGCGCAACATGCGCAGGAAGGCCTGAAGAGTGCACGTTAAAGAACCCCGGGTGGTCAAAATTTCCGGAGTCCTCCACTACGGCGTCTCTCATAATCATATGGTGGTTTTGGGATGTTAAACCCCACATATCAATCAAGGCCTGAAGAGTGGTATTTTTGTGCAAAGGGTTAGCTTGAGATCTTAAAAGAACAGGACTCTGTCTTGAAATTAGCCATCACCGCTTGTCTGTACATGTCACAGTGTGTAACCAGAACTACACGTGAAGTCCATTTACTCTATTGCGTAAATGTGCCGTGCATTTCCTGAACCTCGTAAATCCACTTCTTGATCGACTTTTTTAAAAAAATAATTACTAGTCAGAGATAAGGAGTTCCTGTCGTCGTGAGTGTGGAGACCACTTCATCTTGCTTTCACTTTGTTGAAAACAAACCCGTACGTCACAGAACCGAATCCCACAGTTTCGAAGGATGCAAAAAGCTTGAAGCACGTCTACTTAGATTTAAGCGCAGTTTAAGAACCCTGGGTAACCAGAGTTTCCGTATCTATCCACTAAGGCGTCTTTAAAAATCACATCATTGTTGTGGGACGTTAAACCCAGCATCTGTTATTATTATTATATTATTATTATTATTATAAAATTATTATTATTATTATTATTATTATTATTATTAATATTATTATTATTATTATTATTATTATTATTATTATTATTATTATTATTATTATTATTATTATTATTATTATTATTATTATTATTACTTGTTAAAGACAAGGCAGCACAGATGTATGGTGAGCCCCCTGCCACGAAAACCACAGTTGTCGCACCCGACGCTAACACTTCACTTATTGGAGCGTGATCTGTACTGGCCGAGGTCGATCAGCTTCTCGTGGCTTACCCAGAGTCGTAGTGACGTCACACGGCGCACAGCTGACGCTCTGGAGGAGACCTAGAAGCTCCTGGAATGACGTGTCACTAGTGGATTGGCGCTGGACTCGCGTGAGCTCACTCGCTAGTGCGTCCATCCGTCTGTCCGTCCGTCCGTCCGTCCGTCTGTTTGTCTGTCTGTCTGTATGTCTCTGTCTGTCTGTCTGTCTGTCTGTCTGTCTGTCTGTCTGTCTGTCTGTCTGTCTGTCTGTCTGTCTGTCTGTCTGTCACTCACGCTACATGTAATCCTGGATTAGCCGAGCTAAGCACTGCAATTTTTTGTCTATTACGCATATTGTTGGTCGTTAGAAAACTACGTCGAACAGATCTGTATGCAAGAACAGATTTGCAACAATAAGCCCAGTCCACAGTATATCTGGCAACAACGCATAAAGGTACAACGACGTATGACGTAAGTGCATGGAATGGTATAATTTCGAGGAAGATTACAGCTCAGCTTTGTTAGTTGTGAGGATCGTATATCGTCTTCGCCTTGTGCTCATGCAATGCGGCTTTTCAGATAGTTGGTAACCACAGCGACGCACCGAGACACTGGCATCACGTTTAGATGGAGAACATGCTGAATCTTTCGTGTTGCGTTTTTACCTTCTGCTACGACCTCTAACAGACTGTGGTTCTTCTTTAATTATTAACGAAAAAAATACCACCCCATTGAAAATCAGTATCGAAGATTTGAGTGAATAAAACGAGACAGGAAAGAATGAAAATCAAAAGTACGCAGGTGCGCCGAAAGATAAGCGCCCAGTTTTTTACATGAGCAATCGAGTTAGTCTCATTGGATCAGCGGCTATGGTACTCGGCTTCTTACCCGAAGGTTGCGGCTTTGGTTCCAGCCGTGGCAGTCGCATTTCAATGGAGGATAAATGGCAGAGTCCCGTGTACTGTGTGACCTGAAGCACATTCAGTAACACCAGACGGTCGATATTTCTGGAGCCCTCTACTACGGCGTCTCTCATAGTGGTTTTGGGACGTAAACTTGATATATTATTATTATTATTATTATTATTATTATTATTAAATGAGCAATCGAAGGAATGAAAAAAAGACAGAGCGACGGAGATTATTGATACGCGCGGCAGTCAAGCAGTGAAGCCACAACAATAAAAAAATTGATTGATTGATTGATTGATTTGTGGGGTTTAACGTCTCAAAACCACCATTTGAATATGAGAGACGCCGTAGTGGAGGGCTCCGGAAATTTTGACCACCTGGGGTTCTTTAACGTGCACCCAAATCTGAGCACACGGGCCTACAACATTTCCGCCTCCATCGGAAATGCCGCCGCCGCAGCCGGGAACGATAAAAAATGAATGCGGGTGTGTGAGAGCTGGCAAACTGATCACCTAACTGAAGGAACTGCAGAACTTAATAGCCTTTTTTTAATGTGAACACAGTTGTTTCAGCTGGTGTGTCCATGTTGCCAGCTCAGATGGGGACCAGCAACCAGCCAAGAATCCAGACACGCTTCTGCCTGCTAAGTTGACTGCAGTGTGTCATATCAAAATCGATTAAAGGGTGCAATCATCATATCTAGCAATTCAAAACAAGGACAACTGACTTCCACAAAAACACGCGTCTTGGCAAAGCAGAACTTTTGAGCTATCCGATTAGCGCCATCTTTTGGTAGTGTTTTTTTTTTTCATTGAAGTCGACAGCTCATATCCACTAAGCAGGATTGGCGAAGATAAAGTTTGATATTATCTAAACATTTTTTTCCTCTTTCTGTCTACGTTTTAACAGCCAAACTTGAGGTATCATCTGGGCGCCAGTGTCTCAACGTACTACTACTATCACACTAAGCTTGACGACTGCACTTGGTGTTTAATGGTACATGGCCAGGAGTGTACACACCGAAAATGCTATTTATAAATTGTATTTAAATCATCAAGTACTTAATAGCAATGGAGTTAGAACAAATTAATGCAGAAAGGTCGTTCCCAAAGATTGGAATAATATTGACCACCTGTGTTAACGGTTCGTTATCCAGCTTAACTAACTGCATAATCTCGGTCTGTCCTGTTATTTCGCGCTTTGCTTCGCACAGTTGTTACGAAATGCTGGGGCGCGACAACTTGTCGCGGTGGTTCCGGGGGAAGCGAACAGTGCGACGTCGTATGTTCGGAAACGCCGCGGCGCACGTGTATCCATCATGTGGCAAAACAGAGCGCGGTCCCACGAAATCTTGGGCCACAGCCAGGGGCTTGTGCCAGGTGATACACATTGCTCTCGCAGGGCGCGCCTCCCCCCGCTCTTGCTGGCGCCTTCTTCGGACAAGCGACTCCAGAGAGCGATGGTTGCACTGGTCCAGAAAGCGATGGTCCAAAACGGTCCAGAGAGCGATGGTTGCATTGGATTTGCCCGTCGTAAAGAATGCACTTGCAGGCTTTACGTTCTCTTGTCCGCGGAGAAGAATTTGGAAATAACGATGCATCTCAAGTGTGTATCTCAACCATAAGCATGAGGAGTTACCCTTCAGGGCCAGCGGGGATGAGGTTTCGCAAAGCCCCCCTTACAATGAGGTCAATGTTTGGAGCAGACTTCGTCGTCCCCTCTCTCTTAGTTCAATAGCGAGGGGAGTTATTCCCCACTTACCCCCGTACACACGACTATGATCTCAACTGAAGGGTGTAGCGTTTGGTGAACCTTGGTGCAATAACTTTGAAACTTCGTATATGACCCTCGCGAAGAAATATTGGTTACGGTGGTTTCCTTGCAACCGACGCGGTTAGTCCGGCATGCATACCCAGCAATTGTGCCATCTGAGGTTCTCGTGCATTGATGGCGAGGGTGTGTCACCCGGTTTTCAACAATTCCAGGTCTTGCTGTCAGTGAGGCAATATAATTTGTGTGCTAAAAGGAAAATTAGCAAGAATATTTCTTGATATATATGTGCTTTAGGTAGAGAACTAAAACAAAAAAATAAAAGAAGGCATTGATGTCAGCACACAAATCACGTGACTGGTCACTCTACCATACGCAAGGGAAGCAGATTAATAGAAAATGTGAAAATCTGAGAAAAACGGAAAGTGCAGTGAACCGCTACTTGCATGTGGACAGTTCCACAGCAGCAAAGGGAGCTTCACAGGTAGTGAGAAATAAAAACATTGAAATTCCCTTGGGGAGTGAATGAACTGACAAAAGCTATGGCAAAGACGTTGTTAATGTGGCGTATGCAAATGTAATTGTTTTATTATTTGAATCCTCTCGGAGAAGGGTTGTGGAAGCGTCAAATGTACTACAGCAGTACACAATTTATTTAGCATTTGAGAGACCAAACCAAAGTCCGCGGTCGATCCCCTTCTGTTACCCTGCCCCTATAGTCACGTCGTAAATGAAATAGAAATCAAAGCAAATCACCGTTGGCGGTTTGATTTTTGCGGCTCAAATATGTCACAATCGTCCGCGAAATCGGATTCGTTGAGGGTCTCGCACATCTCGACAGAACGTTTGGCCTGTAGGGAAGGAAACTGGATTAAACGTACCACTAATGGTTTTATTTTTACATTGAACGCATAGCTGAACAGACGGATTTTGGGCTATTATTACTATACGGTGTTTTACGTTCCAAAACTACAACGTGATTATGAGAGATGCCGTAGTGGACGGCTCCGGAAATTTGGAGCATCTGGAGTTCTTCAAGGTGCCCTAACATCGCAGAGTTCACGGGCCTCTACCACTTTGCCTCCATCAAAATGGGGGTCCACAATCACTATCGAACCCACTGCCTTCAGGGCAGCAGCCAAGCACAGTTTTCGTCTCTTCATCGTATCATAATGCAGCGGTTTGCGGCGGGAATCAAACTGAAAACGTTGCGGCCTGCAGGCGCGACATGACTGCCGCATATTACGTGGGCAGCACAGTGGCAGAAAAAAATGCTACGACGCTGTCAAAGTGTCCCCTGTGGACATATATTATGTCTGTCAGAAAGATGTATAGCGTTGATGCATGACAGTAACTAATGAAAATAGCCAGCATTGCGTGGATAAACACAAGTTTATTGTATAAACATCCCACATGCCTATAGACATCGCTATCTTAAGGATTGATCGGATTATTTCTTCGAGCAGGCACTACGCCATCAGCTCAATAATGCTTGCTTTGCCGTTGTTTATGGCCACCTGGTGACAATGCAGACGCATAGACCAATTTGGGATCGTCAGCTAGAATCCAACGTTTCGGGGCGACAGTGGAAAGGTTGGCTTGTGGTGGAACGTTTTTATTTCTCTTTTTATTCGTCCTCAGATAGATGATTGTATTCCTGAACAACATTCATGAATTTTATTATTCACGTGTTTTAAAAGATTATCATTAACTGGTTGGCTCCACGTAGTTGATATTATAAGGACGGTAATTGTAGAGAAGGGGAGGTGGGCTAAAATAACAATATATAAAGGCGGAAAGTATAAAGAGCGGTCACTATTACGAATATACATTGATTTGCAAGAGAGGATAAAGATGAAATTCGTAAGATCTCAAAAAATACGTGGGCACTATATAATTCGAAGTCCGGAAATAGAACTGAAGAAGTACAAGGCGAATGGCTAACGAGGTCTCATGAAAGAAGACAAAATACGCGGCATGTCATAGAGCAGGCGCAGGCAGGGGAAATGGGTGGCAGTCTCCTCGCATCTGCGACTGTCGCATCCAAGTGTCAACTTTACCAAATTGGTAACGGGTAGGCAGTTACAACATCTGCTGGCAGTCAGGCGCATTGCAGCTATATATGCATTTCAGCAACCCTGCTTTAACTTATTATTCCTAAGGAACAGAGTAGCAAGAAGCTTCTGGCTGAAGCTTAATCAGACAGCCGAGAAATTCGAGGACAGAGTAAGATGTAACGATGACAGAAAAGCTTTCTCTACTGGTAACCTTGCTAGAAAAAAAGTAAGCTACAGGGAGAACCATCGAGGATTGACCAGATCTCCGGTGAGGTAAGGTAGCGTACAAAAAAAAAAGAACCTTTATATACTGGGCAAATCATTGTTTTACATGCTGGAAACCAGGAACAATTGCAGATCTATTTCTGTGTTGCTGGGGAGAGCAGTTTTTGCGGTTGCTATTCGAAAAGCTCAAAAAGAAACGTCTTCCACGATATTCGTGGCATGGCTCATCATCTTCGTCATAAGCTCATGTCATGCAATGGCCATCTAAATAAATGAAGTTTAAAAACAACCACACCTGCATGAAGACGTTTGAGGCTATATATGCTGCTTAGTACATACTGTGAACGCTCAGCACTACATGCGCTCGTTCTACTAGAGGAGAATCAGTAGGGACGAGAGCTGGGCTTGTTTGTGAGATATAATTTTAACATATTGTGTGGCAGCACGAATTCGACGGGGACACAAAGGACAAGCGAGTGTCGTGTTTTCTTGTCCTTTGTGTTTCCATCTTGTCCTCTGTGTCGTTGTCGGCGAGCCATGCCATAGTAGCGCAAATTTGACGGAGACACAGAGGACCAACGAGTGTCGTGTTTTCTTGTGCTTTGTGTCCCCGTCGAATTTGCACTACTACACTATTTGTTAAAATGATAGGGGAGAGCCATATGCCCTTCCAGTCATAAATTAGGAGCTGGTTTGTTCAGAAGAAACTGTTTATGATTTAGGGTATTACGTGCATCCTACTATGGAAGAGCATACAGCTTGATACTCAGCTTTAGCAGCAGATTCGCGTCTGTTTAAAAGGTGCTCAACGATTCAAAGCGCTCGGTACTCTACTATGAGAAGGCAGAAAGCCATCCCTAAACTGCTACACGACGTTGGTCAGCCATATCCACGAGGCAGGTACACCCGAGGGGGTGGCAATGAATCCAAACGTTCATTGGCATTGCTAATGTATATAATTTTCAAAAGCATGCGTCGTTGCTCCGGTATGATAGCAAATCGTGTCCGAATATCTTGTCAATCTTTATAAACAACATTAGAGCAATTTATTATGGATAACGTTTCTTTTTCCTTACTTTACATCCTTTATACTTCACCTCCAAAGTGAAGCAAAATATCTGCGAATGTAGCGCTGCTCATATTTAGACGTTCGCTATACTGTCTTCCGAGTAAAATTACAAGCGATATAACGCAACGGTATAGTTTCGTATACATCACAGAGAGCATACTGCAAGACCATACTCATTGCTCTAATTTATCTTATGTGAAGAAGTGGCCGGGGAGCTAGCTGTTTATGACGCCCTGCTCAGCTTTTAGGGCAAGCGTTACAAGGTAGAACGGAGTAGTTTTGTGCATGATTAGCGTGGCCTTGCACTGGTTACCGCTGCCCCAGTGCGCCTCTACTCGCACCCAGCGCGCCCTCTCCTTAGTAGCCACCAACCCCCTTCCTTCCAGGCCTTCTCTAATGCACGGCGCACGGCTAGTGCGTTAGAGGAGGCCTGGAAGCTCCTGGAGTAACGTATCACTAGTCACTAGTAGTCTGGCACATGGCTCGCGTTAGTTAGCTCGACTGTCCATCCGCGTCCGGCCATCCATAAATCTGTCCATCTGTCCATTTGTAGCTATTTATATTTATATCCTATTTATATTCTGACACAGCCAAGCTAAGCCAATGCGGATTTTTACATATTTTTACATACCGCTGCAAGCCCAACAAACTGTCGCGGTTACATGCTGGCATGAATACGCCAGGACGAGCTTTCGTTGACCAGATCGTTACGCGACTACTACTGCGGCCTATAGCGACTCTATGGCATGGGTAGAGTGCCGTTTGCTCCGGAGAGGGACGCTACTGATCAGCGTTTTTTTTTTAATATTTTATGCAGTTGAAGGAAATGGTTGAGTCAATCAGCTAGAGGGTACAGTGGTGCTTCAGATGCTGTGCGCTGTAAGCAACGGTTCGCAAAGACTGTCATATATTGTAGTATCTAGCGTATATTCTGTAACTGAGCCCGAATATCATCGTTATTGTTCTAATCTGACATATTCTTCTGAATCAATCTAGTAAATAAACATGACATGAGAAAATACAGTAGAGTAAACAATGCTCGTTGTTGGCACGTAGTTGAGCACCTTATAAAATGAGTCTTAGCTTTTAGCAGCAGTCGCTCGTTGAAGAGGGATGCTTAAAAGAGACCCGTTGTCGCAAATAAAGAGCACAGTGGTAGGTCTTCGCATGTCTTCACAACAATGAGGTCTTTTCAGTAATTTGGCCCTCCGTCAAGGCCGTTGACATGTTGACAGGAAGGGTGATTCTTGGGTGATAGCTGACCGTGAGGTTGTCACCGTCGAGAAAATTCTGTCAGTTTTAAAAGTGTGCGGGGGCTGGTCCAAGGTGAGGAATCTGTCTCGGAAGTACTTGCTTTTTCGAGCTAAGCCACAGCTATTTCGCGATTCACTGTACTTTGTGTTGCCAAATTTTTATGTTCATACTGCTAACTTTGTTTCTGGGCGCAGTACATCGAAGCGATGAATAAAGATGAATGCTTTATTTATGTATCACTTCACAACGACATAAAGTAGCCGACATAAAGTAGCTGTGACATTTTGTAGCTTAACTAGGTTTTGTTTATACATAAGTATGTGCGTTTCAAGTTCAACTTGCGTCAATTACTATCTTCCACTGTTTCAGAGACGACAATAACAGCAGAAAAAAATTTCAGCTCGAAAGTAAAAGCAAACTGAATTATACTTGGTTATTTCTTGTAATGAAGCGTCAATTACCAACCCCCTCATCCCTCCTTCTGTCTGAGTGTCCCTCATTTTCTTATTAGGAAGGCGGCAAATGTTCAACAATTTTGTATTATATCAAGCCTCCACGTTCATCTAAATTACTGTGTTTATTCTAACTGCTCGTTCATATGCATACATATACATTAAGAAAGTAATGAATTCCCCTGCGTTGTTTTCATAAGCAAAGATGATAGTTGCAGCAGCATGCTTTGAGGATTGCTTAGTTGGTGGGGTGGAGTGGCTGGGACTTGATTATAGAGGTGATGCAAGAATGAAAATTTTGGAGACAATGCTCCAAGCCAGCAACACAATAAAGAGTGTTGTTAGGCTATCAAGAAGAGATGTATCATCTAATTCTCCTTCTGCAAAAAAACCTTAAACTGACGGTGATGTGACATGTATACTGATCAACGGCAGGGTTAAGATGCCTTGTATTATTATTATTATTATTATTATTATTATTATTATTATTATTATTATTATTATTATTATTATTATTATTATTATTATTATTAGTCACTGCTACTGCTAGTGACACCACATCATAGTACGCATGGAAGTCACATGGTTAGTGTACTACATTCATTCGCAGCCTGACGACAACATACATTTTAAGTACTGCAGGCTGCGCAGAGACTTTCTCCCATCTTCTCTGCGAGTGTCCCCGCTTCAGCGTGCCAAGAAAAGAACTGTCAAAAGCGTTAGATAGAATAGACAATCGCCAATTGTCGGAAGAAAGGGCATTAGGACACTGGCCGAGACCGTCCTCTGCACGCAAGGCACTGAGAGCGTTGTTGCATTTTCTGCGGGCAAGTGGTCTTAGAGACAGACTGTAAACAGCGTCGTGGATCGTCTGATAACCTTCTCTCTCTTTTTTTACATCTCTTTTCTCTCATCCTTTATCCCCCTTACCCCTTCCCCAGTACAGGGTAGCCAGCCGGTCTGAGAACTGGCTAACCTCCCTGTCCTTCCTCATTTATTCCTCCTCCTCCTCCTCCTTAAGTACTGCAGTTTCCCCACAGAGAGGGAGAAAGAAAAGTAGATAATTATTTACGGTACTGATTGTCCAACCACTTCGCTACCATAAGCGGGACAATGGTAGAAGAAATTGGAGAACCATAAATTTATCCGTACATTATATACAGTTCTACCCTCAGCCCTTAACCTTTGCTCATGCTTTTGACAGCTTGCACCGCAGTCCAAACATGCCGATTTCCGCAAAGGGACGGTTGCCAGTCCTGTCGAGCTTAGGGTCACTAATGGCCTCTCTTTGTTTAATGAAGTGACGACAGTCGCAAAGAAGGTGCGCAGTGGTCTCTTTGCTCTTATAAACTTTTCAGCCCAGGGTTCTGCCCACTTGGATGACGTACTTAGACATTGGGAAACGCCGTTTACAAACGTGAGTTGTTCAAGTTGATTCGCAGAAGCATCTCATAGAGAGACTACGAACTACGGGGGTTGTCACCGAGGTCTTGAATGGTTGAGTGTACAGCGTATAACGAGCTCGCTACGTTTAAATGACTTCGTCGCCGCTGCAAGCTATAGATTGGAGGAGGGACGGCCATTGTACCGCACGTTCCTACTCAGGGCGACGGCGCAGCTGTGTTTGGAACGAAGTGCCTGGAGGCGGCGTTGTTGGCTTGGCATCGAAATAGCTCCGCCTCGCCGCATCGCACGCGCCACGTCCCGTCACACGAGGCGCGAATCTCGTGACAGACTGAAGGTGTCGTCGCGGTACAGCGAACATCTCGCACGTCGCACCAGTGTCCTACTTGGTGTTCTATGCCAACCGGCCCTTTGCACAAACTCGCCGCAACCTTTTAAACGCCGTAAAAATTAGGGGCACGCCGTGATCCAAATATAACGTGCTGTCGGGCTCAACCACTGATAGACACAAAACGAACGGCTGGCTGACAAACCATACCGTGTAAAAGCGAGGCTTACATATACGCAAAGAGAGAGGAATGGGCAGTCGCACTCGATATAAGTTGCAACACGCTGGCTACTTGGTTGAAGTGGCGCCAAAGCTGAATAATGTAACCTAAAAACGCCCTGAAACACTTTTTCAAGAAACCATAGAATGAATTCACTGGAAGAGCTCATTGCCACACGAATTCAACGCGGTAAAATTTTTAAGAATCCATCAGTGCGAGGGGAGTTACAAAGATTTGTCGCATGCTGCAATTGCATTCGCTCTTCTCTCGTCCCGCCGAAAGCACTCGAAGCTAAGCAGGAAGGGATGGCGAAGAAAAACGTCACGCACGCCTTGTGACTTTGAGCACATTTTCTCTTTCTTTCGTCGGATGCGTGGCTTTTTAAGTATGATCGCACGCGCACGCGCGAACAAGTCGCGGCCTCCCGCGGTGATCTCTGTAACGACCGATTGCGTCATGTTCAAATCAACCAAATGGCTAATAGATGAACTTTTGACGAGTGATTTTTGAGCGTCTTCCATGATTTGTCGAGAAAAGAGAAAGAAATTTTCAGCTGACACTGATAATTTTTTGTGACTTCCCGGCCGCGTACAGCGCTATATTATTTGGTTCACGTGTTGTCGGGAGCCTCTACAAGCGATCGATAGCATTTCTTACCACGTTAAAAACATGTTGCAGGGCTCCTTTAAATTGGTTCAGAAAGTGCCGCTAATAGGGAAACATTATTTCAACGTTTCTTTTCTGTGAAGGTGCCACCTTGTAATGTTGGCGCCATTTGGAGTACAAAAAGCGCGTTGTCACTCGTATTGAGCGTGACTGTACTTAGAAGGTAAATGTTATTCATTGTGAGGTGTGACCATCAAAAGGAGCCACGACTCTGCGTGACGTAATTCCTGCATGACCATGGGATCTATAACTGCGCGATAGGCAGCATGAGCACTGTCCGATTTCGCAATATTTTCTCCCCTGGTGCAAAATTCCTGCAGAATTTACTATGACTTGGCCGTTAGCCACACAGACGACAGCTAGAATAGTGGGTCTTTAACACTGACTAGCAGAATCAGAAATAAGAAAGGGTAAAAAAAAACAGCACAAGAAAAGCTCTATTACTTTTGCGTTGCCCAAATGCGTATTTTTTACTGTGCAAGTGTGCGTTTATGAGAATAACACAAAGTGATGCATACAAATCCGCATAATGAGAGCGCTGTGGCATGTGCTCTCCCGAATGAGTGTCATTATTATTATTATTATTAATATTATTATTATTATTATTATTATTATTGTTGTTGTCGTTGTCGTTGTCGTTGTTGTTGTTGTTGTTGTTGTTGCTGTTGTTGTTGTTGTTGTTGTTGTTGTTGTTGTTGTTGTTGTTGTTGTTGTTGTTGTCTCCAACAACTCACTCCCATCCGTTTATTTGCAAGCTGCCCTTTTTTCCTTTTCCTTTCTACCAACTCTCCCAAGAACTATCACTGTGCACTCATATGCAGTGCCATAGTTGCATCACTCTAGGGCTCGTGGTGAATAAACTCGCGAAGCATGTCACATTGTCGTATACGCTTAGCAGTAAAGAAAATGGAAGCACGCATGTTCTATGGGCATCTTAGCTAAGGGCTTCAATTTTGTAGGGTGAATAATAAGCCGCAAGGATGAGTGTGTAAACATGTATTAGCGCTTATCTATCTCCGCTGTCATGCTTGTTGCTTATCCCACAAAAAAAATCCCCCTTGTATAATATCATACCGGGTAGTTCTAAGCATTACCTATTCACTTATGAATCAGGTTGATACAGAAAAATCTGATCATAATCATCATACTCCTCCTCATGATCATCATCAGCCTCACTAAGTCCACTGCAGGACAAATGCCTCTCCCATGATCCACCAGTCAACTCGGTCCTGTGCTTGCTGCTGCCACTCTATATCCGCAAACTTTTTAATCTCATCTACCCACCTAACATTCTGCCTCCCCTCACCCGCTTGCCTTCTCTGGGAATCCAGTCAGTTACTCTTAATGACCGGTGGTTATCCTGCCTATACGCACTACGTGCCCAGCCCATGTCCACTTCTTTATTTTAATTATGATATCCCTAACCCAGTTTGTTCCTTGACCCGCTCTACTCTCTTCTTGTCTTAAGGTTACCCATATCATTTTCCTTTCCATCGCTCGGTGCGGCGTCCTCAATTTGAGCTGAACCCTCTTTGTAAGCCTCCACGTTTCTGCTCCGTAGGTAAGTACCGGCAAGACGAAGGTGTTATATACTTTCCTCTTGAGGGATAGTAGTAATTTACCAGTCATAATTTCAGAATGCATGCCGAATGTGCTCCATCCTATTCTTATTCTTCTACTTACTTCAATATCGTGGTTGGGCTGCGTGGTTATTCTCTGTGCTATATGAAGACGTAGTCTTTTACACCTGCAAGTCCACCATTATCTATCTCGAAGCGCTGTTCTCTTCCGAGGTTGTACACTACTTTCAATTCCTACAGATTAAATTTAAGAGCTACTGTTCTGCCCTCCTTGTCTAATTCAGTAATCATGAGTTGCGATTCGTCCCCTGAGTTACTCAGCAATGCAATGACATCGCGAAGCGCAGGTTACTAAGGTACTCCCCATCAACTCTTATCCCTAACTCTTTTCATTATAGGCCTCTGAAAACATCGTGTAAACACGTGGTAAATTGCATTGGGGAGATTGTATTCCATTGTCTTTCACCCTTCTTGATTGGTATTCTGTCACTTTCTTTATGAAGTATAGAAAAATATATAATGTTTAATAGAAGAAGAACCTTTTAAAGTTTGCATCATTAGTTTCGGTAGTATTATTATGACACACGTAAAGTAAAGTGCATTGCAGCAGCTCTTTTAATACCTATAGCTTCATTAGCATAGACCAAGTGTCGAAGGAAAATATTGCTCTGTCACTGTGTACCTAAATAATAGTTTGTCCGGAATGAAAACCTTAAAATTGGTGACCTAGGTGATGTAGTTTCACTTCAGCAATGTAGCCAATACACAGAGTGTGGCTTCCAGAAGAACAACCATACGTAGTTTTCTTTTTCCTGACGAAGGTCACCTACTCGTTCCTGTTGCTGATGTGATTCTAAAGCAGCTTACTTGGC
Organism: Rhipicephalus microplus; assembly: GCF_043290135.1. Lineage (NCBI taxonomy): Eukaryota > Metazoa > Arthropoda > Arachnida > Ixodida > Ixodidae > Rhipicephalus > Rhipicephalus microplus. The sequence goes on from NW_027464605.1 coordinate 92,337, forward strand.
ATAAGGCATATTGTTTGGGGCTTATTCATGTATTATATTTATATTGTAAATGCTAAGTTGTCTATGGCCGGAAGCAGTGTATTGAGGCATCCGACATACATCCTGTGATCATACCTTAGTCAATTATGGCATCATAGCGGAGGCCATCTTGATGGAGAAGGCTGTTATTCACTTTACTAGAATGCAAATGATTGTTCCAAGTCGTGCAGTAGTCGCTGATGAGTTGCGGTGTCCCTGTCAGTGCCAATTCCACACATGCGGCTGAACGCCTTTGCGGAGGATTGCTGGAGTCCTAACACAATGTTGATGGCATCGAGGGTTGCGCGGTGGATTGCTGGAGTCCTATCACAAAGTTAGTGGCATCGAGGGTGGAGCGGAGGATTGCTGGATAGTCCTAACACCTCCACTATAAATCAATTCGATTCCGACAGAATAGGTGAACTGCCCTGGTTTCTTCCTATTCTTTGGGGATTTTTCGGTTCTGTACGGACACATCAGTCGAAACAGCGAATCTTTGTTTTCGTTTCGTAGATTTACATTATGATATAGTTTGTTATAACTAAATGTCTGTAACGTCCAGGGCAGCAGTTTGCTTGCGAATGATGTTCTTTAAGTTCGAGTACAACAGGCGCCGCTTCCACAGGGCTGGCTGGACCCACTCAGGTGGTCGTCGAGTTCAATTTACCCGGTAAGCCCCGCTCAGTCGCTTTTTCCTCCTCACACGTAAAAGTAAGCGGGCAAGATATAGACGATGGAGTAAACAAGGGGTTGCTTGAGCATGGTCTGTTTATTCCACCCACATACTTCCGGTGGTTCCAGGTGTCTCATGTATCGCGGTGGTAGACGTGTCGAGATCCAGAAACCTGGACGGCGTGTTCTAAAGCTGTCGCTTTGCATCTCCTGGCCAATGTAAAAACAAAGAATTCCGCGCGTTATTTCGCGAGCGAGCGCGGCCCGGCATGTTCCCAGCGTTTTCGTCTCGTGCCGTCTGAAAGCCCCTGCGGGCCTTCCCGTCGCGGCAGGAATACAAAGGGGCTCTTGGTGTGTTGCTTTTGGCTGCCGAGCCAAAGAGCCACAAACGACTCGGAGAGGGCGCGAGCCCGGACTCGTGTCTCGACTGCGTGCCGTTTTACGCCACGTGGAGGGTGCAACCGCTTCGCGCCAACCGCGAAAGCACACTTCGTCGTGCGCAACTCTACGTGAAAATACCAGCGATGTCGAAGAGGCGCATTCATGGGGCTGCATCATATCTATACTTGAGTTCCTGTGCATCGTTTTGGGTTGCGCCATCCGTTACCAGGCCGGACCAGAACGTTTCTGAAATACCAGCGCCTCCTTTCTTTTTTTTCTCAAAACTAACAACTGCAGGTATCTCTCACGCAACAGTGTGAGCGTAACAATACCAGTATGATGGAGTCACGATAATCGTGAGCCTCCAACGGCACAATTTTCCGTTCAGTTATTAAACGCGATCTCACGACATATTGATTGTTGCGTTCTACACATGCTAGAGGCATTCTGGACATGTGCGGTGAGTGCTCCTACACGTGTGCGCGCGTATAAATCGTTCTCTTTCCCCCTCTTGCTTTCTATATTCCTTTGCTCTTCCCCCTCTTCTCCTTTCTAAGGTAGCTAATTAGGTGTAGCCTGATTACATAGAGCAAGGATAAAAGTAGTGGGAGCATCACATAACAAACTTGAAGCATGGTTATAAAGTCTTTAAGGGAGAAATAAGTTCTGGTCGTCACGTGATAGGCAAGCACTACTATTTGTCGGCTCGCTTTTAATGTGGCTTTTGCTGGCATTGCGGAGGCCTGATTTTACCCAGGAGGCACCGCGCATTGATCAGTAGGGGCAGCGGTAGAGGAAGTTGGCTTGTTGAGGCTAGCGAAATCCCATGACGATTCCTCCTAGTTTTTTTTTTTTTTTTGCTTCTTCAACGCCTGGTTTACCGCCCTGATTTTCCCTCTGTTTCTTTCTCTCTCGTTTTTTTTCTTTACATATGTGCTGGTTAGATGTATTAAGAAAAACTGGGTTGTGACGTCGTCAGCGACCACATTTTGTGCAAAAGTATGCAACCCTGTATGTGCCAAATGCTGCGTTATAAAGCAACAACAATATTTCGACGTCTACGATGAAACGTGTGCGGTGTGGTTCAATTGTGATGGTGGTAAAGAGCCGCACCCTAAGTGTTAGCTGATATAAAAGAGAATGAGGAAGGCGGGCATGTCACTGAGTCCTAACAGAGGTCCAAAGCATAGTCTCAAATCACAAGCTGTCGTGACGCCACAAAAATGAGATAACAAAAAGCACTAGGCCACACCACGTACGTGTTTTAAATGTCAAAGTGAGTTCATTGGCTGCGGGGAGAGAAAAGGGAAAGTATGTGGGTGATCACTGTGGTTGCAGCACTGATTTGGCGTATTTGAAAACTCGCGTTATATTGCAATATATATTTAACGCATTTTTATTGTTATCAGACGATGTTCAAAGCTTGTCTATCTAGGAAATCCCTGCCATCCGCTAAGTTTTTAAAGTTCGTAAAATTAAGCAACGAATAGCTTACGTTTATAATAAAAACTATCTGGAACCGGCAATCAGATCAGTGACGTTCAGCACGGCGTGACAAGCTAACAACAAAACCACCGCTGCCTCGACCTTATGGAGAAAGAAGGCTGTTTTGCAATCTCGGGCGATATGTTCAAAAATACGGCTAACTGTGTTAGCGACCGGTGCCATTCATGACGTGACGATGTTAGACATTTTCGCGCCAAGTTTTCTCTTTTTACAGGAAGCGGGATGACGTCAGAAAGTGAGATTCATTGCAATGTGCGCGTTCGAACTACCCGTGAAAGACATGGCGCAGACAGTTCGCCGGATATTGAAGCAAACAGTGAAAGCAGTCCTTTCATTAGAATCGTACTGTCGAGCAATCGGAAACAGTTCACAATTTCGTCGAAAGAACACAAGAACTTGTGGGTGCTGCGTGTATACGGAGCGCCAGCACAATATCTCCCGAGTTCTACGCAGGAGCGACACAGCGGGCCAAGGTACGGAAATGAGAAAGATTGAGAAGTGTGTCAGCTGAATGGCACAACAGTTTGACCTTTCCAGACACACTGAAAAGTCTCTCTGAAAACAGTGACATGCAGCGCAGTACACCTATGTCTGAAAATACCGGGATATACCGGCTCTTGATAATTAAGCTTTGTGAATCAATAAGTGATTGCGCAGTTGGAAGGCAGGCGATAATCATCTTATAATTTATTATTGGGGGTTTCACGCCTCAGAACCACAATATGATAATGAGAGACGTCGTAGTAGAGAGCTCCGAAAAGTTCGACCACCTGGGAGTTCTTTAACGGGCAACTAAATCTAAAGGTGCGCGGGCCTCGACTATTTTCACTTCCATTGAGCATTCAGCAGCCACGGGGGTTGTGAAGCAGAGGTTGTAAAAGAATGAACAAATACACGATAGGAATGAGAACAACTAGGCAGGAAAATAAAAATAAAACTGAGACATTCGTGAACGGAAAGAGAAGCATAACAAAACTGACAAAGCTCTATAGTGTATGAAATGGCGCTAGTCTTCAGCCTTATACAGTAAAAATGTGCGCCACCTAAAGCCGTCATTGATAACGAAGAATGCGCGTGTAGTACCTTCTTTTCGTCGGGGATGTTTTCTAAAAAAAAATACTTGTTTGTGAATGTCATGTGAGTGCACGCTTTTGTTTGTCCCGTTTGAGGTGAGCACTCGTTAGACATGCAAACGAATGAACTAGTCCTTGCAGGAGGAGGCTTCCCTTTGAAAGCAAGTGGGCTCTTACGCCCGACAATACACGGGTGTTGGCTGAAGTAGCTTAAGCAGACCTGAACATGCATGGTTGAAGGAGCCCGGCTATACTTAAAAGAATATTTCACAAGTGTATTAGTCGACGACTGACCGCATCTTGCAGAAGCATTGCTGCATAGCAACAAAAGTATGTTTCGGCTATGTTCAATAGCATTATCGCTGCCTTATCGCTTGTAGGTAGCAAGTTCAACTATGCCTAAATTTTTTACTAGAATAAGAATAACCAGCTCGCAGAACACCCCCAATTCACTTATGGACTGCAACGTCCCATCAGCTTGCAGCATTAGCATGTTCCCCGACGACTGCGTCATTTATCACACTATCATTAAGCCGCATGATCACTTTAGATCTCCAAATAAGTCCTAATAACGAGCTTATTTGGTGTAACACACGGTTAATGACCCTTAATCCTTCTAAATGTAAGCTTGTGTCTTTTTTTCTAGTCGACACAGCACATAATGCTTGTAGCATTTTATCGTTAAAACCAAAATTTAATTGGTACAATCTTAAAATTACCTTATCCTATGACTAATCATGGCACACCCACATCGCTGATAGAGTCTCAGCATCCAATAAAGCACTCAGTTTCCGCAAGAGCCATCTCTGTCTTCCCCTCTCCCGCACATGTCAAATTACTACATATCGATCACTAATAGGCCAAAGTTATAATATGCATCTGCCATATGGAGCCCACATCAAGCATATTATCGAATGCATCAGAAGCGGCACCAAATCGTGCGGCCCAATTCATTCACTCATCTTACACCCACGACATCACTATTTTATCTTTAAAAGTGAAATCCAGACTGCCACCCCTTTTTTTGCGTTGCCGCACGGCAACTCTAATGTTTTATTCAAAATTATTTCATTTTTCAATCAATCAGCACCTTATACAACAGCTGCAACACGCATATTACATTGAACCAGTCATCCTTTTCAGGTTGCCCGCCCGTCATCCCGCACCACTACTTCACCCTTCTTTTTTCGAGCAGCCACAGACTTGAATGGATTTCCCCTGGACATCGTCATCATCTGCCTTTCAAGGCCGTATTATCGATTATCGTCAAAGCTAAAAACTACGTTCACTGCGCATTGTTAACCTAACTAACACTCCACCACTTACATAATGTTCATTCAAGAAAAAAGAGGGAGGGGGGTGGCTTAAGGTAACGAAGTGACCTGACCAGACCTGATTAAGCGTAGCATTTTTATACCTTCCCCATCTGCCTCCCGACAGCATTCGCAGGTAAAGTCATTCTAACCAGGCTGATCCAAGTTTTACATCGAACTAGCGAGATTGAAAAGAGAGTGCAAGATGAGAACAAGGAGAGAAGTCCAGACTCTACGTAAATGGGCATTGCATATAAGTATGTACAAGACCTGAATGTTTTCGCGCCTCGACGTGCAGACCACGGAGGTTATTACCGTGGTCAGTTCTTAATAGCGCCTAATAGATGTGCGCATACACAAGTTTTTCCGACGTTAATAGACGCATACAACTTGCATAACTTCTCATTAAAACAGTGAGAGGAAAGTTTAGAACTAACGCGGTGGCTGGTTTTTCTTCTTTTTCGCTTCTGTATGCCTCCTCAAAGTGCATGTTGCACAGGGAGACAAAGCAATGCAAACGAACATACTGAGACGTCTTCCTTTGCGAGAGCACACGTTAACAGGACGTCACGTAGCGGACCAGTTAGCACGAAGTTCGCTGCACTCACCCACCGACAACGACGAGGTCGTGTTAATATTTTTGCTACAACTTGGTGAGCACGACGCAGCTGTAGATTTCGTGACGCTTCCAGCGACTCATCTTGGACGTACAAGACGGAGCCAATGTTTTCTAAAGCCGGCTCATCAACGAAATTTTGCAGCCACCCTAATTAAAGGCCCGACGCCGGACAAAGTCACCGCTAGCACGGACCGGAGGGTGGCATGCTAGCCTTCACTTCAACGACGTTACAGCGCCATCAGGTTATGCGAAACTCCATTTTCCTTTTTCCTAGACGAGACGACAAAGCTTTATCGTCATGACTCTCAGAAACACAACTTTCATGCTCCTCCTTATCTCGTTTTATATAAAAAAGTAATATATGTGTTTTTTGTAGAGTATACAATGTCGTCATCTAGGCGTAATTAAAGATAGTGAAAAAAAATTGCAGAGGCTGGATTAGAATGAACAATGCAGCCCATAGTCGTATGCACTACAGCGTCGACGTTTTGCATTACGGCAGGGATAGTTCGCAAATGCTTGCGGCGTGCCAGAGATGACCTCCATAATTATGTTTCATTCTCGCGATTAAAGAAAACGGAGACAAAGAACGTCGGCGTAATGAATCTTATAATGCAGTCAGAGGGACAGTTTGAGGTCAATAACACGCCCTTTTGCACGTTTGCTCGCCGCGACAAGCGACGGGTCAAATCGATGCGTTGGGATGACGCCTGTCGGGGAGGCACCATTTGCTGGCACGCGGTTTCCCGTTATTCTCAGCTTGGCTCGTTTTTAGACACTTCATCGAATGCCGACTAAAAAGTATAGCAGAGGTGAAAGAATGAAAGGCAGGGGGGTCAACTAGAGGCACGTCTGGATTGCTAGCCTAGGCTGAGGGGAAGGGTCGAAGGGGTTAAAAGAAACAAAGTATAGTCAGAACAAATGGTATCAGTGTGGGGCAGGTGCACCCGCCTATTGCACGACTACAAGCGATCGCTTACCTCAATCGATCCCAAGAACAGTGGCAATACCCGCATCTTTCTGTGGAGGCTGTTTCACATGCCGTGATTGCAGCGGAAAAAAAAAAAAGCGCTTCTCCATGCGCTCTGTTCGTAACCGCCGCTGATGGTGGTTTTGTTTCACACGGACAGCAAATGCTCTGCGGTTTTCGCTCTGCCATTGGCGTGGTGTGCAACGTTTCTTGCCAGCGTTCTTTGTGGCAGACACTGCGGGCTTTTTCAAATGTAATGTAACGATGTGTGAGTTAAGATCTATAGTAAGTTCCCATGAACGGCGATGAAGAGCACGCATGTTTCGTCATTTAAGAACACTTTCCGATACAAATGCATTTCGATATGCGCAACAGCGGCCATAACAAAAACAAACACGCCGTTGCACTTTCGAAGGGTTGGCCGGCTAGGTCCCATTTCGATGGGTCCCGACCGAAAATCGCTCCGCCACTGCGATTAGAGCGAAAAATTTACAATATGTTGGTAGCTCGCCACAGACAGCTGCGGTGGGAGCAAATTGCCCTATTTTGGCAGCCTTAAAATCATTACTTTTTGTGTCATGTGAAACGACCTTTCGCCTGTGACTCGTAAGGCCACGATTCGAGAATCTTCTTCGTTGGATGCGGTCTATCATTCAGTTTGTTCAGTGAATTGCAAATAACGTTGCGTTAGGTCACAAAGCGGACGTGAAGGCTTGATATATCGTTTCGTCGCTGGTACATGAGTCACATCAGGTGCCTGTCATTCCTACGCGAAATGAGTATGCATCACGGTGTGAAAGTTGCGTATGGCCCACTCTGAAAATAAAATTTCCCCAGAGAGGCACGTAAATATGTTATTTGAAATCCAATACTGCTTTCTATATTTATCAAGAAGTAAAAAAGTATTTATTGAAAAAAATACAGGGTCCCGCCCAGATCTAACGTTTTTGCAATCTCGATAACTTGGAAGTCATATTAAATACTCTTTTAGATCATTGAAAGAACACTTCCTGCGTTGTTTCTTTTTTTTTCAGTTCGCCTGTTTCTATTATACGTTATTTATTGTACGAAACTTGCTCTTCCGCTTGCATTCCCTGTTTTTAGCCTACGTAGTACTGATAGGACACGCCAGAGTTTTTTTAAGTGCGAAGCATGCACTTTAGAGGGCCTGGCTTATCACTCGTTCATGGATGGGGCCTGATAAGGTTCATAGTAAAGAGCTCAATGCAGGCAATAGCAAAGCTAGCAATGCTCCAAAACTAGTTGGAGATGCGCGAACAAGATCTAAAATAATGCGGGAAACAAAGAATGAACTAATAAGTAATCATAAAAATAACTAAAAATCGCTAAAAACGCTTGGAAATTTGCGACTGACAAAGGAGCCATGCAAGGACGAGCGCCACCGCCTCGCCGAGCTGGCGAATGCCTCCACGCGTACGCTTCGCTGGCGCTACGAAAAAAACCTGAGGGACCGCGCCGAAGACGACACGTATTAACGCGATAAAGTTAAAAGGGCCTCTTCCGGAGAAATCGTAGCGTCGTTGTCGGCGGCGCGCCGTTGGTTGTGAGCGAAAAATCGTTACCTTGTGCCTGACGGGAGAATCGAGAAAGACGCAAATGAAATAAATAATGAAGCAATACGTGCCCTAGAGAGGGTCGAGCCCGGGTAGTTTGCGTGGCAAGCAGCTGATAGACGACACCACACATATGCAGGACATACAGATTGATTGATATGCGGGATTTAACGTCCAAAAACCACCATATGATTATGAGAGACGCTGTAGTGGAGGGCTCCGGAAATTTCGACCACCTGGGGTTCTTTAACGTGCACCCAAATCTGAGCACACGGGCCTACAATATTTCCGCATCCATCGGAAATGCAGGAAATACAGTGAAAAGAACTTCCTCCGCATATAAACGCAGTGAAGGTAAATTTCATGCCTTACGAACACACGCGTCCTGTATACATGAATCACAACACAACGTGGAATATTGCAGTAATAATGCGTGGGGCAAGCGTACATTGCCATCGGGCGTCACATAATGTGATTAACATAATGACTTGGCGGTTTGCGGCAGGCCACTTACTACACAATACGTTACTGCGCGTATTGCCTTAGGGCTACGTAGTGGCTGCATATCAAGTTCGAACAGATTTCGTGCAATAAGTGTTTGAAGTATGCGTTGGGAACGGGACATAAAATAGAATTGTTTATTTCGGACATAGTTACATACAACATGAAATATGTCTACGAGGCAAGGAAAAAGGAGACTCGTATGTCTCCTGACGAGGCCTTCACCCCGGACTCACACATCGCACAGCCAGGAGCAAAACCAGAGAAAATAAGTATAATGCTATAGAAAAACAAGTACAAAGAAACCAAACAACAAAACAATTAGGCACATTGCTCATTGCACAGCTTATATAAACAAGAAATGAACAGTAAAAACACATTAGGATGAAAATTATTCGAAATTTACATTGTTTGGTTCTAACAATTGTACGAAGTTATATAAATATACAAAACTACATAACTTTTACGTTCATTGCAAAACAAATGTATATTTAAAGGAGTCAGGAACAGTTGCTTACTTGTTTTTTAAAACATGACGTGAGTTTTGATTGGCCAACTTGACTAAGGACGGATATGCCTTCAACAATGAAATAATTTGATAATGTATAGTTTTGGCACCGTAATTATTCCTTTATCTTGGTCCCGTAATTAAAATAGTGCGAAAGTGATATGTCACTACTATGTTTAGATATTTGTTTGAGAACATGGTACGGTCATGTTTGAATTTGCGGAAATCATTTTCGCCAAAAAAAAAAAACAGGTTTAATCTTGGGAATGATAGCATGTCCAGAGTTTTATACAAAGAGCCGGTTGATGGGGGAGAATGGGATGCAACTATTTTTTTTTTGTAAAGAGAAAACACGTTCGGCATCAGTCTTGTTGCACGTATCCCAGTCAAGGTGACAATATGTTATGTGGGAGTGAATAAAAGCGAAATATAATTGTGTTTTAACGCGCAACGGCAATAAATATTTTAGCCTGTGTAACATACATACCAAGGGATCTCGATAACTTAGCACGAACATGATTTATGTGCTCACGCCAGCTGAGGTCAAACCTGAAAACGACTGCTAAGAATCGGCAAGTGTTGACGGGCGTTATTATATTGTTGTTGATACTCAATTTTACGTTATGAAGAAGTGGTTTAGGTTTTGTACGGAATATTTTTGTACTGTGTTTTCTTTACGTTTATTTCGTTCACATTAAGCCACGTATGAAGTGTGTGTTTAGCCGGATATTAGCACGCTGCTGTAATGACTTTAGATATGGACCGGAAAAGAAAACGTTGGTGTCATAGGTTTTCATAGCAATGGCGGAAGTAAAAGGAATGTTAGCAATGTCGTTTATGTATAAAAGAAAGAGCAAGGACCCAAAATAGTTCCCGAGAGACCCCAAAGTTTATGTTACCCAAGTCTGATTTTAATTCGTAAAGCTGTGTATATTGCATTCTGGATTAGAGGTAGCTCTCTAATTAGGTAAGGGTCAGTCCGCGGATATCGCATGTCCTTAGCTTTTGAAACAATATTTGGTGTTTGATTGAATTAAACGCTTTGCACAACGCGTTACGCACATCCCCAGGTAGCCGAGCAGTGACACGCTTTCTCAATTTTTGTTTGAGGGCAGCGGGGTAGCCGAACTTTCTCTTGTAACACCATTGTGCTTATTGCTCCTACGTTTGTCGTAAAATAAAGCAAATCATACTGCTTAATAAAATCTGATGATGTCCCGACTTGATTGTCCCAAATTTCACAAATTGCGTCAAGCTATAGGTAGAATTTCTTAAAACCTCGCAATGTAAACAGCTTGAACGTCAGTATATAGCGGCAAGAAGGAAGGAAAATAGGAGGAAAATAGCGGCAGGAAGGTTAACCAGCCTATAGGCAGCCGGCTTGCTACCCTGCATATGGGAGGGGGATGGAGGAAATGTAAGATAAAGAGCATAGAGGGAAGATGAATAATTTGCTTCGTCTACGAAGTCTAATAACGATCGGTCGTAAGGTCCATGGATTCAGCAGACGAAGTCAGTTATACCATTTGAATGTCGATAAACATTATGCGCACGGTGATGCTTTCGCACTGCTAATCACAGTGCTAAGACGTGCGTATGCAGATTAAATGAAAAAGGGCTGGGAGTAGTAGAAGTTGTGGCTTATGGCTCTCGTTACAATAGTGAGCTCCGCTTTTTCAACGACTGTGTTTTGAAGGCCTAACTGAAGCACAGATATACATGTTGACACAAGGATTCGACCTACTATAAGCTGGCCAAAATTTATCGCTTTCATTAAACGTTAAGCAGTTCTTTATACGGTCTTTAAGAATTAGGATGGGTGGGTGAAGCTGGTGGATGAGATGAGCGGGTGAGGTTTCAGGTCGGTGAGCAGAGTGGCCAAAACTGGTTCCAAAGTGGTGGCGTAGATAGATGCGGATATAAGCTTAAGTGAGAATGTTACCTATTTCGTACAGAAATTAAAGTACACTGACAGTCTTTGCACTCTCCTAGTTGAGTACGAAGTATTCGGAATCGTTGAACTTTTTATCTAAACACAAAACGTTAATTCTTTCTTTTTGTGTTGTTGACTTCATCCACGTTTTCTTTTTCGGGTCGCTGGGGTGTGCTCGAAAGCTGACCCCAAAGACGCGGGATGGATCCCTGCTTCGGCGGTGGCAATACAAGTGAGGCGATATGCTAGAGGCATGTGTACTGTGTTATTTCAGTACACGTTAGAGAACACCATGCGGTCGAAAGTTCCGTAGCCCTGCACTATGGCGCACCTCATCATATAGTTTTGGAACGTTAAACCGTTGAATATTGTTACTGCTCGATCAATTCGTGAATGTTCAGTGCTTATGTTGACTACTATGTTACATTGCAAGCTGGTCGACGACCACAGCAAAAGGTTCAATTATATCAAGCTTGCTGATCTCGAATCGATTCCCCACGTGATATATGAGGTCATGCTAACATTGGCCAGGACGCAGAATCAGAAAGCAGCCTCAGGGATTATCTGTACTTTCAACATGGCCAATGCGGCAATGCAGAACTTTTCGTGTTCTCTTGTTATCTGATGTATTGAATTTTATCATTTTTCTTCATTTTCTATGTGTAGGACCACAAATCGGGCGCGCATCTGGTTGACCTCACGACTTTTCCTTCTCTGCATCATCTCACCCTCTGTCCTGCATGGAAATTTTGCGCTATACTTCTACCGGCCGTCGCTTGTATATACTTACCACATATCTTGGAAGCAGCATAGATGTTAACGACGCGTGACCAGTCATTAATTTCTTTACGGCGCTACATGAGGCGTTCGAAAGAAGCACATCAGCTTTAGCTCTCTTGTCACATATTGCTTAGCACCGGAAATGGGCTAATGTGGCACGTCGCTAATTCCAGGCACGACTCAACCGCACACGTTTCCTCAAGGAACGACATGAAGCAGAGCCGACACTGCTGCTATGGTGCAAGTTACGCAATCTTCCTTATTTCACCCGGAAACTCCCTGCGTCTGTTGCTCTGCTTTGGCCAAAAGTGATGTCGACATGGCACCCGTAATCTCACCACAGAGTGCGGTCTATACGGCATGGCCAGCGACGTCGAAGAAAGGGCGTAAATCCGGCGAAAGAAGCCGGTCTGCCGTTTCCATCTGTCTGCCGTACGTGAGGGAAGCGGGTGCGGACAGCGAGCCAGCACAGCCACTTGCACGTCCTACCGAAAAGCTCTTAGCACGTGCGCTGGCGGGGACCGCCTGCCGTCGGCGAGAAGGGATACGTCATCTTCAGGCCCTTCACGCGTGGCACGACGTAATAGCACACTAAACAAAAACCAATGACGAGAGTGGGAACATGCAATGCACGTTGCACAGAATATTTGTAACTTCCAATTTGGCCTGTGCTTCATAACAACGGTGAAGTATCGAAATTAATGTAATTGAAACGCGAATAGCTGGGTTCTTGCGGAGGTATATCTACAAGCCATCGTCTATCGCCTTATCTTCTTTTTCACAACCTTTTTTCACCATAGTTTATATTAGACATGTTACAGAGATGGAAATATGCTTGCCAAACTTGCGACACGTTTAAAAATGTATTTATATTCGGTACTCCTGCATAGAGTTTCTGAATGTCAGCACTCGTAGGCATAACTTCTCTACATGGATTAGATGAGACTGCTCCAAGTTCCGCAGATGAATATTTCTGCATCCAAACTAGAAATAACCTTAAAGGTGTTGCTCAAACCTTCCCAAACGTTCGTTACTGCAAATAAGTTGTATCCTTTCGCCATGTGATTCGAAGCTTCCAATAATTATCAGTAAACCCCCCCAACAAACACATGCTCACATCGGCGAGCTTTCGCAGAAAAACTTGCCCAGCTCCCCAAGACGCCTGAAGGCCCAGAATATGTCGCAAGCTCTAGACATCCTGTCATAAAAATGCCTCTCCCAAGCATGTTTCGCAAGAAAAAGACGCATAATATTTCTTCACATTCCTTAAATCCTCGCGCTCCACCGCTTCACTTGCTCGTGAAGATATATATATATATATATATATATATATATATATATATATATATATATATATATATATATATATATATATATATATATATATATATATATATATGGGAAACAAGTGTATACTTAAGGGCTCGTTTTTCGTGTTTTACACAATATTAATTAGATTTGACAGACAATAATGCCAAGGAAGGTATAGGGGAAGTTATTAGGCCAATTGTAATGTAAGTGAGAAGAAAGAAAAGTGGGTGAAAAGATAACTTGCCGTGGGCAGGATCCAAACCTGCGACCTTCGAAAAACGCGTTCGATGCTCTACCACTGAGCTACCACGACAGCTATCCCCCCAGCCACTTTATTGGGTATCTATGTCAATTTAAACGTGGGAGTGAGTCAGCGCCACTAGTAGCCATGGCGGCGAGTGTGGCACACTCTTTATGAGCCTGTTTGGCGTCACGTAGCACGTGAGCTTATTACTAATGGGCATCTGACCAATCCTGATGAAGGATAGGCCGAAACGTCGAAAAAAACCATGTTGTGACCGCTCACGGAGGATCCACTGGACTATATGCAACGCTACGACGGCCACTCAACCACCATGCCTGCCTTTATTATATATATATATATATATATATATATATATAAATATATATATATATATATATATATATATATATATATATATATATATATATATATATATATATATATATATATATATATATATATATATATATATATATATATATATATATAGTACAGCTGAGTACTGAGTCAATTGGCGCCTGGCCGGCAGGGATATGTCTAAGGCATTCGTTTCACGGATGCCCGGAGGACTTTTAATCTACCTCGTTGACGCCACAAACTACTACAATTCGCAGGGCATTTTTCTTTCCTTTCTTCATTTTTTCATGATAACCGACTGACTAGCAAGCTTGCTACGAGAAGCGAAATTCCCAGTCAGGTGTTCGTGGCACATTCTTTACTGTCGTGTCACTCGCTTGTATTATTGCTCTTGCGGAAATCGAATCATGATAGCTCTCGATTTGAAAGCAGGAACAAATTAAAAACAAGAAAAGCACAGGAAAAACGTCATCACAACGTTTCTTAACGGCTTGCTTCTTTCAAAACGCCGTTGGCAAACTTCCCATCAAGTCGTGCACAGCAGCTACGTCGTCGAGTTAAAAATCGATGTTTAGAAAGCGCGGGAACAAAAATCCGGTATTTCGAGCCCTAGACAATGCGGACTGTGAAATCAGAACGCGTCGGATTGCCTAAGGCAGTTTACGCAATTACAACAGACATTTTTCTTTCGTAATTGCGATGCAAGTTCAAAGGAATCAAAGGAACTCTACTGCCATTGACCGGATCACGCAGCACGTGTTCGCCCAGTGCTCTGAAGGGTTCGCAATTATTTAGCGTAATTTTTGACAACAGGGCCTAATCAAGAGTGAAGCCCACGGGACGCCATATAGCGGAGCACCTTGTACTCTAAATCGTTAAGAACTTTTTTAAACGCACGTGCTCTGGATGAGACACGGTACAAGCAACTTAGGTCAGAGGAAAAGAACACCAAGTGCCACATTTAATGAAACCATTCACTGAGTTGGTTGCTAGAGCATGGTGCCTGCGCATTATTAGGAGTCAGCCTGATCCAGTTCATCATGATTGCTCCCAATCGACTGCTGCAGTTCAGTAGATTCAATGGTCTTCTTTTATCCTTACCCCTCAGAGAGTTATTAGTCTACAGGCAAAACACCAGAACACCAGTGAAGTGGCGTGTCGATGAGTGTTGGAGAATTCCACGTGGTGTGAATTAATTCAGCAGCTACACCTTACGGCGCCAATGTTCTTATTAGAGCGCAGTGCTTAGGCCCCCATATTTGCGTTTAGTGGCATGGCCGTCGGTGATGTTACCGAAAGACAAGAAAAAGAAAAGAAATGAGAAAGAAATACGAACAATAATAGGATTTGAAGCGGGCCTTCTGCGTGACAAACCGATATTTTTTCACAAAGCGACGATGGTGCTAGAAGCTCAATGGCAAAAAGACCCTACACAGACGTAATGCCGGGTAAAGAATCGTGTTAACTTCTATAATATGCGTGGCAGATGATAGAGAGAGAGAAAGAGAGAAATAACTTTATTGGGTTGAAAAAGAAGGGGTTTAGGAGCTAGATGGGTGGGGCCCCATGTCCAAGGCTCCACTGGCTTGCGCCGCCTGCCGGACGTGGTCCAGGAGTGCAAGTTGCACCTCCGGGTCCGAGCTAGCGAGGAGTGCCTCCCATTGCTCAAAGAGTTTTCCATTCTATACATACGCTGTAAACGATCAAGTTCGTTTGGCCGTTTAGCACAACTCCACGAGATATGGTAAAGGGTCGGTGGCGAGTCGCGACACCACGGACAATCGCGCCCATACAAAGTTGGATGAACTTTGTGCAGTCGTAATAAATTTGAATAAACTACCGTTTGAATTTTACGGAGGTCTTTGGCGTCTTCCCCTTTAAGAGATTTGTGGGGGGCGCCATATTTCTGCCGCGTGCATCGCTGGTGAGCAAGAAGCTCTCGCGGAGCCATCCGAGCCGGGTCGTTTTTCTCCTTCTCGCGAAAACCGGTAAATTAACAAGCCGTGATAATACAATGATAACTGCATAACGAGTCTGTGGTTTAAAGCTACTGCTGCTGATGATGATGCTCCTAGGAATTTAGGCCCCTATACCCAAACAGTAGGATCGGCCCTCCCACCCCCTGCTAAGTTCTCAACCATACTTCATCGTCGTCATTGGCCATATGCATCATCAACAAAGCGCATATGCCACCTTACAGGTGTGCGGCGGGTACTCCGTTTATCTGCAGAAAGACGAATAAAGGCGTAGTATAGGCGTTCTCCTATTCTACTCACAGAAAAATTATGACTATGGCACAGTTGATATCTTGAGTAATGCCAAAACTTGAAACACAGCTGGCCTTGGCTCCACATGAAGCTGCGCTTGGAGTTCCCATTAGGAAGCATCGCAGTCATTGGTAAAATTATGTTTTCTCATCTTCAGGCACTAGCATTCATAGGCATCTTGGGGCGCCTGAACCAATTTGCTGTCTCGATTTAGGCATGATTAAATTGGCAGTGATGCTATGATATGTTGTTGTTAATTGCGCAAGTACACATAGACATGCCCAAGTGAGTACGCGTGACTTCTTGGCCACTCATTTTTTTTTTAAATGCGAAGAATTTCTTTACGAACTTCAGTGACTGTGCGTATCTATCTATTTATCTAGCCATTTACCACTTATAGCTTACTTGGCCATTCCAATAGTGGTACCGATACCAAAAATGGTATGGTATAACTGACTGTATGACGAGCACAAATGACTAGTCATAACATGAAAATCTTGATATGTATGTCATGAGTGTCATGATTTATATTTCATGGTCTTGCTGCTCTTGCGGCGGTTTCGTTCACATGGCATGTTTCAAAACTGGTATGGTATGATGCGACTGCATGGCGAACACAAGCGAGAGCCCCTAATATGAAAATCATGACATGCGTGTCATGGAAACAACATGACTACACGCCACCCTCATGACGCACTCGCGGTCGTTTCGCTAGCCTCACATGTACCAAATTTGATATTACGTGAGGCGAACGCACGACATAAGTAATATACACGTCCAAACTTGATAATTAAGAAATGCGTGTCATGTTACATTAATACATGCCACACTCGTAATCCGTTCACGGTCGTTTCACTAGCTTCACATATGCCAAAGCTAGTATATAAATGGGTGAGGAAGGTATGTGACTAGTGAAAACGTGATAATTATGACATGCGTGTCATGTAAAAACGTGACTGCATGCGCCATTCAAGGCGCCAATACACGTCGAGGAGATCCGTTCGTTTCGTAGCGTCACGCCGGCGATGCCACGGCAGCCGCCGATCTGCGTGCTATATGCTCGCAGGCGCGCCACGCTGCGTTTCTTTGATGCATGCGCGTTAGAGCGCGCCCGGCGTCCAGACAGACAGACAGAAAAACTTTATTAGCAAGTGTGTTGGGACCCTCCGGATTCCCTGGACAACCGCGCGGTCCCGCACCACGTCTACACGGTCATACCTCTCGCCGCAATGACATCGGCTGCCCTAGACACCGCAGCAAGCTGCAACGCCGTGTCCCCAGACGAGAGCAGCACCTCCCAGTCCTCCCAGCTTGAGATGGCAGGCTGTCCCTCTGGGGGGGGGGGGGGGGATCAGCAGGGCAGCCGAATATGATATGGGAAATGGTGGCGTGAGATTCACCGCAGAGGGAAAATTCCGGAGAAGTGCAACAGTAGTGGGACAGCAGCTGAGGGGAAGAAAGAGTGCGAGTCTGGAGATGTCTCCATAGTATTTGTTGGGAGTGCGTAAGAGAAAATTTGGAGGAGGGTAGATCCGACGGTTCAAACGGGGAATTTGTGTGAGCTCTGCGAAAGTATGTGTAAGCTCTGCTAAAGAAGTTCGAATCGAGGCTGTCCTGAGCCCGGCAAATCAACCCTTGATTGATTTGATTGATATGTGGGGTTTAACGTCCCAAAACCACCATATGATTATGAGAGACGCCGTAGTGGAGGACTCCGGAAATTTCGACCACCTGGGGTTCTTTAACGTGCACCCAAATCTGAGCACACGGGTCTACATCATTTCCGCCTCCATCGAAAATGCAGCCGCCGCAGCCTGGATTCGAACCCGCGACCTGCGGGTCAGCAGCCGAGTACCTTAGCCACTAGACCACCGCGGCGGGGCGGCAAATCAACCGTCCGGCCAATTTATCGGCAGCCTCATTTCCGGGGTTCCCCGAGTCAGCCGGTACTCACTGGAGCTCTACCATTCGTGGTAAGTATTGTGTGGGGGTTTTCAACAACTGCCAGACAGAGGGGTGTATTCTGCCCCTGGCACAGTTTTTAAATCAGTGAAGAAATACTGCGCATCGGATTGTAAAAGGGCTATGGCAATGGCGGTCTCCTCTGCCTTCTCAGCTGTAGAGCCGGAAAGCAGGCGGTGAATCAGGGGATGCGGTAGCGTAGGGTTGTGCGCAACTGCCACAGCTTCCTGTGCGGTACAAGCGGCACCTACCCAAATGTCGTTCTCAGATTGTCCGTAACGCGTCTGGTTTTTACATTTCGTGGGGTGTACTGACGGACAGAGGCACGGACGCACGAACGGAAGCACGAAAGAACTGACGGATGCACGGACGGATTGAAGCAAGAACGACGGACGAACGAAAGCATTGGTGGACGGACAGAAGCACTAACAAATGGACGCGCGGACAGATGGACGAATGAACGCGTGGACGCGCGGAAACACAGATGGACGGACGCATGATTGAAGGGAAGCACGGACAGACAGACAGATGGACGGACGCATGGACGTACGGACAGAAGCATGGACGGAGCACAGACGCACGGACGGAGGGACGGAAGCACGGACGGATGGACGGGAGGACGGAAACATGCACCGGTAGACAGACGGACGCACGGAAGCACGAACGGACGGACGGAAGCATGGACGGGTGAAAGGATGGGCAAGCGCGCTTAACTCGGGAAGCATGGTACTTTTAACAGCGGAGTTATTCTGGGGCTGGGTTCGAGAACAGATTAGTGCCCGCGTTTGTCACACCCCGGTTTCCTGTGTCCGCGCTTGTCACGCTCTACCCCATAGTTTGGCAGCTACTCCACACCACGCCTAGGCAGGCATCTCCACCACTCTTTTCCAATCTACCCAACCAGTCTTCATTCCTGTAGACGCCTACGGACGAGATCCACTTGGTGTACCCTCCTTGAGAACACATGAGCTAGAGGAAAACGGCTTCGCCGTAACATTCACGCACTGTCTCACTTCAAAGTTGTTTAAGTGTTACCATGAGTAGAGTTTTAGTGTTGTCTGCTGTCATCACTAGAATGCTGTTTTCCGGTGCCATCGCCGTAGCGTCTTTCATCTTTCCAAGGAAAAGACACGAAACGCAACGTAACGACAAGCAGTGATCTACCGCAACCTACTGTCCGGCTGCGTCAACTATACGTTCCTCGCACTCAAGCTTTTATTCTCGCAATACCAGTTTGCTTCACTACGAGCTGGAGAAAGACGGATTGTCAGTTTGAGGAAACGTCAAGTTTAGTCATTTACCTCAAATAGCCACCAGTCACACATTGCTACGACAGTGAGCCAACGAAGCCACTGAGGTGGCAGGTGGCCTTGACCTGCAAGGAACGCTATGTGAAAGCTACGCCTGGGCGAAAATTCATCTTCTCTGTAAAGGTGAGAGGCATCCCCTGTGCATGCGCGAAGGAAAGCTCTCCGCAATCAGAACCGTGTAAAAGCCGCCTCTCAAAGCATGTCAAGCGTCTCACTGGTCCATAGTCGTTACCTGTCTGCTTCGCTCATTCCAGGTGCTTCATACACGTCATCGCGTGTAAGACAAATGTTTGTCAGTTCTCCTCTTGACTGGCACCGTTACGGCACTTTAAAATAAAGGTCGTTGCATGCGCGTGGTGTCGAAACCTCACCTGGCACCTTAGCCTGAGCCCCCTTTTTGGGTGCCGTGCAGCTTCACGCTTCTGTTGAGAGAACGAGAGAGATAGAGGGGGAGGGGGGTATGAGGGGAGTTCGCAGACGCCAACTTCTGCGCATACGTCAGAGATCGGCTCCGAGATAAGGTTAACTTTGAGATAAGGTTGGCGAGTGCGAAATAAGTCTGCATGTACGTGGGATTTATGCTTGAAGGGCGACTGTCTCGCACGTGTCTTCCGGATTGCGCCACAGAGGAGCGCAGTGGTCGTGGCACATCTTGCATAATTGTCAGTGGGCCAACATTACTCACTGCAAACAGCGGGCACGTGGGAAAGGTCGAGGAAAAGATGCTTGTCGACGGCAGGCTGTATGGCTCATTCGTTGCTAGCTCATGACCGAGTCAATGACCTGTATGTCTCGTGTAGCGGATGCTATTTTCAGCGCTGCCAGCACCTTTCCCCAGCTCCGTCACTACGCCAGCGCTTGTAATATCACCTCTTAACAATACAGTTATTAGCTTAGTCGCGATAAGATTAATCGGCTTACAGACATAACCGTGTACTGGTGCTAAGCGTAAATCTAAAGAGGTGTAGAAAGTTCGCAGACCGCTATGCTATGTAAATCTGGTTGAGGCACGGCCTGGGAACCTTAGACCACTCCTGCAAATAGCTACCAAATATAACATAGGTCTCTAATTAGTATGACCTCTTCATACTCTATCGATTTATTATAACCAGTGTATGCTAATGTGCCATGTAAAGTACATTAACAAAATAACGTAAAAAGTGGCTTTGTAGAGAAGGGCATTACGAGTGGTTCCCACCTGTGTGGGAATACGCGAAAAGAAAGTGCTTTCGCTGCCTTTGATCGCTTATAAATGGCTGAGAATTAGGCTTGTAATAAGGTAACCTAAGGTGTAAGTTATGATTAGAGTGTCGTCATCAAAACCGTAATGAGGAGGCACCTCACTTCTTAGTGAGCTGGACCCTGCTTACGTCCACTGCAGGGCAAAGGCCTTTCCCATGCCCCGCCAGTCAACTCGGCACTGTGCTTGCTGCTGCCACTTTATACCCGCAAATTTCCTGATCTCATCTGCCCACCTAACTTCCTGTCTCCACTTCACCCGCTTGTATTCTCTTGGAATCCAGTCTGTAATCCTTGATGACCTGCAGCCATCCAGTTAGAGTGTAAAAACTCCTAATTTTATTGGTAGTTCCGCAGTTTTGTCAGGGCCAGATGAGCCGCGTATACCTAAATGTGCCGCGGAAGGAGGGGTTGTAGTAAATGTTTTTTGTTTTTTTAACACGTTCCCACAAGGGATGCACTACTGCGCCCTAAGTGATTATGTGACAGGGTACACGTGTTGCTATGGGTCCACAAATAAATTGGGCTTACAAAATGGCTCGCAAGCATTTCTAAATCTACCACTGCAATGGTAACATGCCGGCAAGAGCTCCATGAATTGGATGCATAATAATGCGTAAAGTAAAAATAAAAGTGATGCCAACGACCCCCACATTGCTACTATTTGGTTGACAAAAATTTTTCATTTAAGTATCTCTTCTTTTTTTTTCATAACGTAAATTTTTTTACAGGTCAAAAAGATGCCGTTGTTTTGTAAAAAAAAAACTTTCTGTTTCTCATTATAAGATAGAGGTACTGTCGCCTTAAATGAGTGTTTACGTACAATAGCGTGAGTATTCGAAGTTTCAGCCTCCAGGTCATGCTTCCGTCCTCGGCATGATGAATTCATTCAGCATTACATACGCGAGAAAAGAGCCGCCTTTCGGTCTCTGTATACCAGCGAGGTCAACTTCGTTGGTTACGGTAGCGCGTACGTTCACGGCAACAGCAAAACGCCGCTTCGCTGGCTCCGCCAAGCAAATAGCGGTTGGGAGATTCGGTTGGCTACCGGGGCAGACAGCTACGTGTGTAGTTTAAACGGGTCGGAGTGACTGTCGTAGTTCTTGGCAGTTGGCACGGATTCCCCGCTGGGCGTTTACGCAACTACGTGCCTTTCCCTTGCGACTGTGCGGGCGCCCTCGAGCTTGAACGGAAATTCTGAGCCGTGGCCAATGTGTCACGCCTCTTGAATTTACTGAGATGAAATTGGACTCGATGTTTACACTCGGTATGTGAAACAACGCCCCGAACCGTCCCGAATTTTTGTAAAGGCTTGCTGTTGCTAGTCCGAATCAAATCCTGTATAAAATTTTCTTGTCATGGATTAAGAGCAACACGCAAACAGCATTTGCGAACGCTAACGAAAGAACATCAAAGAGAGACGAACGACGCCTCGTGGGACTTTGATATATTGTTGGATGTATTGAAGACAAGTGTGTTGAGACCAATCAATCAATCAATCAATCAGTTTACAACTTCAGGGAGTGGAGTGCATGAGATTAAGAAAAAAACTCTTGTGAGCGTGGTTAAGCTTCCCAACCAGCTGCATTTCGGCAGAATGTCGTGACGGCATACACTAACTGGCGCAAAAAAAACATAAGGACGTACAGCCCATACAATATCCTTGCACGGAATCATCAAAAAACATGAGAAAATAGGGAAAAAATACGCGAACGACAAACTTCATATCTAATATTTTATATATTAGTTCACGAAGAAAGCATAAAGCGTAGAGCTGCGAGACGAGATATCAAAATCATTTGTCCTCGCATGTAGAAAAAAAATAGTTCTGATATTTCGAGTTGATGTTTTGTCATTTCTTGGCGAGATTTGGGAAGTCGTAAAGACACCTGTTCATTTTAAATGGGATTCTCAGACAGAGATGCTCAAAGCGCGCTTACATAAGATGAGTGCATTTCGTCAATGACTCTTTCTTGCCCGAAATTTCGTAAATTGATGATGATTTGTTCTGGACAGCTTGTCAGGATTAGAAAGGCAAAGTGAAGCAATGTCCCGAATACCAAGTTTCAGCGCGTGACAAGACTGCATTATACATTCTGCAGAATTTGAATGCCCAACTTTCCTGAGAAAGGGTTTGCAGTGTCGAAATTGTTTTCAGTTATGCGCTTTTTAAATGAAAGATCCAGGCGAAGTCGAATACCATAAATGCCATACAACTTATTCGGCCCGAACTAGAAAACAGAACAATTAAGCCCTACCCTAAATAGCCACTTGCTGTCCCAAATTAAGAGCAGAGTGGTTGATTCGAACTTCAAGTGGGTGATGAGTTATGCGTTTAATAATGCTGGCGCTTCCATTATTACGATTATTGCTCGCCTTATGACGGATAAGTTTAATAACCTAATATGATGACAGTAGTCACTGGTCCTCAATAGCTCCATCACGAGTCTATACCACGATCTATCGCTCTATCGCAAATCAATTGGCCATACGGGCCTCAACAGCAGAAGGGTTGTGGAAACCGAACATGCTGTTTGCACTCATTCACGATGGAAGCTTTTACGAGAGCGTGCCAACTGACGCAACACGGCGGTTGCTAAATGAACCGTTGCACAGTTGGAGACTTTCTCGGACGTTCTATTTAAGGTTTTCCAGCCGGGCCACAGCGCTACGTCAGCAAGACTCTACTGAATGGCCTCACGGGGCGCAGGCAGCGGTTCACTCACTCCATAGCGAGGTGAACCCGACTGCAGCGCGCTTTTTTTTTTAGCTGCTGAGCAACTAAGCTTCCAGGTACGCGAAATTCACCCCGGCCGTTACTTTGTGCCAAGAAGGTATTCTAGGGGATGCACACCCGTACGCTCCTGAAGGGTTCACCCATCACTCTAGAGGCTGAGACAGCGCTCGTCACGTTTGTCGAAATAGTGACGGGGAGGCACGGTGCGTATATGACACACAGTGCGGGAGTAAGAGACTGACGAGTTGCAGGTGAAGACAGCGTGCTAATTGGATCCATTGTAACTGTGATGTAAGGCTGTGGCGTTTCGATTAGTAGTGGGTATGGACTCTGCCCTCATAGAACAGGCATAGAACAGGCTATGACGACCCCATATCTTGAGGGAAAAGGCTACACCACCATGGAGCGCAAGTGGATTAGAAGCGAAAAAAAGAGAAAAAAAAAAGAATGTGAAGGTGCACTCTATGCATCTGTTCTCGTGAAAAATTGTTCACTTCAGGTTTCTTTGTCAGTTTCTCTCACAAGACATCTATTGTTTCGCAAGAAGGAAGTCGTTAACGCTCAGTCGTACATGTCAGTATGAGTCATTAAGCCATTAGCGTTGCTTACGCGTCTCTTACGCATGTAAGACGCAACATGCTGCCTTCATGGTGCTCTAGGTGCCTTCGTTTTTAGTCAATCTTATTAGAAGCACCAGGGCATGACTGTGCATAACTGGACGTTTGTGGACAAAATGATTAAAAACAATCGCTAGGCACCAGACTCATTTCCTTGTCTGTTTTCTCCGAGTAGCGTCGACAGGAAGAACAATTCATGTAATTTGAAATGACAATAAAATATATTCAAACCGCTGAATATGTATGCCGGTTCAATTGGTTGTGCTGCGTTTGGATGCACGTGCGAATTGTCTGCCACGTTCTGAAGATTATAAAGTTATCCCAACGTGACGTATACAACTGACGTCGTGTATTACGAGGCGCTAGTATTTCTGGCGTACACGAACACAGTTTACGTCCCCTGGAAGTCACTGATATTGCAGGACCTGAGCTTGAATCTGGATCACTGCACACTCAAGACATTATGAGCTCAATGAAATGGCTAAAAAAAGGCTTATTGGTCGTTTTGGAGTGTGTTTTAAAACTCGCAGCATTTCAAGCAGTGATTAAGGGCACAATTTTGTGGGTTACTATGTTACACGGACAGTTCTGCAGCGCTATGTCGTCCAAGTATATTAATCGCGTCTGAGTAACATGGAGCACTGCCTTGAGCCATCGGAGATCGAGCAACGCAAATGTGGTAAGCGTGACGTAAAACCACTGCGGAGAAGCATCACATGCAGCAGCTGTGCTCGCATAGAGCTTCACCGCTGCGGCATCATGTGACCCCGGAAACAGTATGCGCACAGACTTTGCAAAACCAATCGAAACATACTTCTCACTAGTGATTGCTAGGTTCACAAGAGTAACACCTTATTTACCTCTAATCCAATGTAATTTGTCCAGTTTATATGTCTGTCCAAAAATATGAAAGATAAACAACCTCATTTTTTTCATCAGTTCTTAACCTACCCACTTTTATTCTTCGAGCTGTGCATTTGTATGAAAGTACGAACTGCATTCACTAAATGCACCTTTATACGATGTAGAAAAAATCTTCAACACACAACTTAGGCGGAAATCTTAGCGTCATGTCGAGAAAAGTGACAAAAATCCAGCCGAATATTTTTGTGCTGTGTGTATAAATTAAAATATATCATATCATTCAAGGCAGTTATAACATTAAGATATCGCGTCATACTAACGGGCGCATTTTAAATAAATTGCTAAAGCAGGATTATTGCGCTGGCGTGCTCTACGTTGGTCGGATTTATCGCTACCGGACCCTGCAACGGTATATCGAAATTTCGTCCGAACCCTTTCAACACGCTATGATGCGTGATAAAAGCCACTCCCACCATCTTTGGTGACGATAACACTGAGGTATAACAAATAGTTCCTACAACAGCTCCTGTTCGGGTGGCCAACAATGAACAAAAGAAGAAAAAACTCTTAGGACAAACTCGCGCGCTTGAGCTGCTGCGTGCAAACGTCAACGGGAACGCGCAAAAATAAAATAGGCAAATATTTACGAGGTCGTTAAGTTTTGTTCTTTTCGGTGCGATGAAAAGCCTTACCTGTTCCGTTCTGAGCTCAGGTGTCTCAGAGGTGAGCTTTCTTTTGTTTGCGTGACAGCCCATCCGTTTCGGCGAAATTCTGTCGCAAGCGGGGGAATGGGGCGGCGTTAAACGCAAATGCTTCCGTGCGTGAACGCTGTTAGCGGTAAACTTCTCTTCTCTTACTTTATTGTTTATTTTTGTCTCGGTAGCGGATAAGTGGCGTGCTGCAGTCAGCGTTAGCAGCAGTCACTTTGTGCACTAATAACGCCGTGCATATGTATATTAGTAGATTAAGAGAAACGAGGTGAAAACTCATGGATAAATGAAAGAGATAAGGAAACACAGGGAAACGAAAATGACATCAACCGGACCAATGTCCGTTTTATGAACCTGCACTCAGGGTAGAGACTTATGTTACGATAATGTAGAGGGACAAAGTAATGAACGTGCACACAAGCACAGACGGACGACGGTAATCGGTCACCGCGGCAGGCGTTCCTGCAAAGGGGCAGTAGGGCACCGATCGCTTTCTGCAGACCGATGTTAGCGCCCAAAGTCAAAGAGCTTTGCCCCCCCCCCCCCCACCCCGATAGCGTTTTGCTGCAAGTACGAAAGTCTTAATGCACGACGTGAAAACGTGCGTGGGACGTCGTATCAAGGGCAAGTGAACTAAAGAGACTCGTCTGTTCCCTCGAACTCGCATGTCTCGCCCGTTCGCGTATCTGGAGGGTGCGCTAAAGCATGTGTGGGCGTGACAGATCATCGCTCATTAGCGCGTTTGATACGGGCGCACCGCTGAGTGGGTGAGACATACGCTGCACCAGCGGTGACATAGATTTACCGCGTAAAGCAAGCTCACGCGTAAATAAGTGGTAAAGAGGCCACTGGGGCGACAGCACGATGACAAAACCTAGACAGTACCTATAGTACCATTTCAGCGCAAAACATGCCACATGGCAAAGTTTAAATGTTCCAGTAATCAACAAAACTGAGTCTTTCGTGCCAGCTGATGACGTAAAAAGTTTTCAAGTGTATAAACCCGAACAGTAGTGCAAAGGATCACACGGACGACAACAGATCAAGACGGGACATAGCGCTAACTATAAACTCAGTGTTTCGGTGTTTGTTGCACGTGAAAGCATATATAAATGTATACACACGACATCGTAATAATGAAAAAAGGGGGAAGGGAGGGCGAAGGAGCACACAAGTCGTAGTGTCATAGGAATATCATATACATGCGATCGCGCGTTGTTAGAACTGTGTCCTGCCTTAATATGTTGTCATCCATGTGATTATTGCGTTACTGTTCCGAGTTATGCACCACCAACTACCCCGTCAGTATTTTCTCTTAAAGTATTCAAGAAACCGCATTCACAATATAGACGAAATTTTCACTCCCCCTGAGTCGTACGAGCTGGTTTGTTTTGTTTTTTCATTCAATGTATCTAAGAAGTAGTTGGTGCCTGTGCGCGGTACCAGTAACTCATCCTCTCCTGTACAATAGTGGAATTCGTTAAGCAAACCACTGAACGATAGACATAGACACGTGGACAAACATTGACGAACTTGGTCCCAGTGCTTCAGCGCAAACAAATATTCACTAACACAAGAGCTCAGAAAACAAAAATATTCACACTTTGGAAATGGCCACAGTTCTCACGAACTGAGGCTTCCCCAAGGACCTATGGCTGAGGAGTCAGAGCATATGCAAGGTTCAAGAAGGAAAACAGGGATGTCGTCCGAGCAGGTTACGTTGCCAAGGCTAGTCACCTGTCATCATTCTACTTGCTAGTCCCTTTCCTTGCTTCGCAAAGAAAAAGAAGAAAGCTCTACTGAAACGTAGAAAATAAGTGCACATTTAAGGGTTCGTTTTTTTTTTTGTTAAGCACTATATTAATGAGATTTAACAGACATATATACCCATGCACATATATACCGATAAATAGGACTGGGGAGATAGCCGCCAAGGTAGCTCAGTTGGTAGGGCATCGGACGCGTTACTGGAAGGTCGAAGGTTCGGTCTCTGCCCACGGCAAGCTATCATTTCGTCCCCTTTCCTTTCTTCACACTTCACTTACAATTACTTTTAATAAAATCCCTTATACTTTCCTTGGCATGATTGCCTGTTGGATTTCATTATTAAAAAGTGAAAAAAAAAACGTAAGCCCATTGTCAGTATACAACATTTCGATTAGCAGGAGGCCTTGGCATGTTCATTGTGATTATTAGAAGCCTACTGCCACAGTCGTGACTTTTATGTGTTGGGGAGGCGCAACAAATACTTCAGCATGTCAGGCATGACCAAAAAAATTAAACATTCAGGCGTATACACAGTGGGATTGATAGGAAGCAAGTTGATTAAGTTAGGTAGCACGCTGCGTTTTTCGTGTGGTGTTACTTTTCTCCAGACACCCATTTTACTGAACTCATACGATTTCGCTGGGTGCAATTTATTACCAATTTTTATCAAAAATATACAAAGCTAGAATGTTCCGCGACCTGGCTCATAGAGGTTTAAAAACATTTTTTTAAACCTGCATGCCCTGGTTGTTCTGCTGGCATACATTGTACAGATGAGATAGCTCACATACATAAACGATAGACGTCATTTTTTACAGATTTCGAAATATAAAAGCGATGCTCTTACTACTCTGTTATATAATGAATCAGTAAACATAGTGCGGGCATTCATTAGGCACATGTACCCTCTTCAAACATGTTCATCGTCATGAGTGGTCGTCATCTTAATCTTGTGCGGGAAATTGGCTTGCCTGGGTTTTGTTCTTCGGGTGTGGTCGCTTCATCGTATCTTCTGGGCCTAATAAAGGTTGCCTTCACCGTTGCATCACAGTATATGCACTGCATAGTACACGTATGTTCCTACGAGTAGTTGTTGGCTTCCATCGTTGCAGAAAATGAAAAGGCTAGGCCCCATTACTGCTGCGCTTTGACAGAGATGTCTTCAACTGTGATTGGTCTTGAAACAGAGCGACAAATGTCTGTGGTGTGACTCCGATCCGACACTCGAACACATAACTTGCCAGTGCACGGACGCAGCGTGAGGCAGACAGCGTCTACACACGAATTGAGGGCAGGATCGTAGATGGGTTGTAGAAGGCGCGACACTGCAAACTGAACTTAGATATCCAATTGGTCACTCCTGAAAAAGCCCGGCGAGCCAACTGGATAAAGGGCTCCATCCACCGTAACCAAGAAGGATTATTTTATTAAAGTTGTTTCTCTATCAGGCTCCCGCTCTCTTTGCGTCTCGAAAATATGTCATAAAACAACTACGCACACCATTTCATCACTGTACACAAATCAAACGAAGAAAACGTGTGTGTTATAACAGTCTTCATTGAACCAAGAACAGATGACACTACTTGTCCTGTAGCCAACGCTAGCCCACAGTAATAATTGCTCAAGCTGGTCGACATCGGATGAACCTACCAGCATGCGAGTTAACACTGTATTCAAATTCAGTCCAAAATTGGCACCATAAGTCGCTGCGGAACATGGGTGTGAGAGACGCGATCAAACAGTTCCTCAAAAAGGAAAAAGTAGGGTTAAATTAGGGCAAGGATAATAAAAAAGATAGCGTAATTTACATATGTATATGAACAGAAGCGCGAGCAGTGTGGACTCTACATTCTCTGCTATTTAAGATTTCGTTTGAAACGATTGTAGCCTGGATGGCAATATAGGGGCACTAGAGTCATTCATGATATATTATAAAAATATCTCACACCTTTTAGATGCGATGCAGCTATATGACTAGCCTGTAGAACGCCGTACGTACGTGCGTCCATACGAACACTCCGCAACGTGCTCCCATTAGCACAAGTTTTGGAGCTGTGCCAAGTAGGTAATGCTCACGCTGCATGTTGACGCCACGCTCCCTTCGCAGTGCATACTGACGCCACTATCTACCTCGCTTGCCGCACGCTCGCTGCAGCGCCCGCAGCTGCCGCCTTATTGTTCGCCCAAAATACGCGCCGCTACCGCCGCTCGCTCGACTACCGCGACCGCTGCATGCTGATACACCGCCGACTCATCGGTTCACGAGCAATAGAGAGTTTTAGTACTGCGGAATGGTGCTACGCACGCATCACGCAAGCGCCTTGCGTTACGTGGCGTCGTTTGCCACAAATCGGCTTTAGTACGCCGTAGTACCCGCGTACGTAACGAGCGTGAAGCGTGCTGCGCCATCTGGTAGATCAAAATAGAAGCACGAGTTGTGCACAGTCAATGTGAGCCAATCCAAGTGTTATAGCCAGATTATGGCCATATTTTAAGCCACAGAGCCGGTCGGTGCTTGCCACGGAGGAAGGAAAGGTGGTGCTTCCTCCGTGGTGCTTGCCTTCCATGCCGCCATTTTACAAAACGAAGTCTCGCGCTATCGCGAACTTGTTCGAGAGCGGCGCGATCACCTCATACGTACGCACACACGCATCTCATGCGTGCGTACGTAGCGGCTGCGTACGTAACGCGATACGTGCGCGTTGCGGTCTGCGCATGCGCACTACGCAGAACGCGGCGTCCTTACGTACGCAACGCCACCACGTACGCAGCGTACGCAGTACTAAAACTCTCTAATAAAGCTGACGCGCGCCTAACCTACGCGTTGAAACATGTCTGTACGCGTCAGAAGACTGACGCCAACCAACGCTTCAAACGAATCTTTCAGTGCGCGCCGCAGCACCCGGGTTTGCACTGTACAACCCATCACGCCACCCATGCGCAACGCTGCTGCTTCGCATTCGATCATGCTTCCTTTTGGAAAGATGGCGTGATTTTTTATTGCTACTATGGTCAAATCGAAATAAAAGCAGCACGCCACACTCTTCGCATTTTTTCTACCTCACCCTTGCACACGCCACCAGAGAAAAGGTAAAAGGCAGGATTTTTTTAATTAGATAATTTGAGAGGTTCGCGTGTTTAGGTTGGGTTTTAGTCAACACTCCCTGTCAGCCACAAGATTAAACATTAAACAAAAAAACGAAAAGAAGACTTCATTCCTATTTTTGGTCACGCTGTGAGAATTTTCAACTTGCATTATCTGGAAACGTAGCACGACACGATGTAGGATGCCGAGTGGGCAATTATTTACAGATACTTTAAAAAATGCTGCGGAAATGCACTCTGTGCATAGATTTGCCGGTAACTACTTTTTTTCTACGAGCTACCACTCACGTGGCAGCTCAAAACAACAATAAATTTTTCAAGACCATGGTTCTTGTTGTTCTCGAGAGCCAGCTCTAGGGGACCTTGGTACATATAGTAAGATGCATGCCTATGCATAGCTGGTTTTGGGTATTGCCACAGCCGCTTCACGGGTACACGCGATGTGTTTTTCCATAGAGGGTTGCCGTTGAGTGGATTTGAAAAGCAGCCAGAATTGAAGCTGAAATCAGCCAAAGTAGCGACGACATTTAGTATTGTCGTCAGATGTGTAGCCAAGTAGAACAAAAGCGATAATATAATTGAAGTTACTATTTCACAATTATTAGAGTTTTTTTTTTCAATAAGCATAGCCATAGAAACAAGAGCATTGGCAGTTCTTCCCCTCTCGTTTGGTCTTGAAATGACCAAAAAATGAAAAACAAGTAAATGAATTACAATATATTTCTCGCACTTGTAAATTTATTTTATGAAAAACTGATATAGCTGCTGCCATATAAATAGCGATATTAAAACACGAAATCGCCAAGTAGCTAGGAGCATTAAGCAATAAACCAGATTAACTTTGAGGCCGCAGACAAAATTTTCTTAGTACAGTTTACGTACTACTAATCCACCCTAAAATTGCAAAATCCGGCATAATATCAAGAGTCTAGCTTTATTTAGTTGTGAACCTCCATATTTGTCGAGTTCACACTACAACTGCACTCAAATGATAAACTTCCGCGTAGCATCAGCATGCACGGCGGGAAGCGTGAGCAATGTTCTAACAACTAGTTGCTAAAATGCACATAACTTCAACGCTCCTTATTTGCAGGCAAGCCACATGCAGCTTTGAATTCCCTTGATGTTCACCAGCTTAGGGGAGGACATGTACCTCGTGCATCGGCTGGCAAGGCAGAAAAGCTTAGAAACACCATATTTTATTATTTTGTCTGAAGTTAATAAGAATAATGGCTAATAAAAGTGCCAACACGGAAGTTCAAAAGTAGTCAAAAGGTAGTCATAGCGTAAACCTAAATTTTCATCGCCAAGTGGGGCCACATAGAAGTCAATGTGGCGCAAAGTAGCCACCAACGGCCACCCTGCATGGAGCGGCCGTCGTGTTGCAATCACGCACCAGAAGTGTGATGAAATTTGAAACAACGGTGATCGGGAGACGGACGGACGAACGGACAAACGGACGGATCAAAATACGGATGGACGGACGGAAGCATGAATAGACGGACGCACGAACGGGTGCACGGATCGACGGATGGAAGCGCGGGTGGACATACAGATGGACAAATAGAAGCAAGAACGGACGGATGAACGGACGGGCGAACGATTGGACGCATGGACTGATGGACACACGGAGAGATAGACGGACGCTTCGCCTCACTCATAATCATTCACCCCGTGGATATGCTGTGAAAACCACTAACGCCATCTAGTTATATTATTCCGAAGAACATATGCACACAACACCATCTATTGAGCAACTAATATTCTAGATGTGGCTACATACTACTGCTACTACTACAACTACAGAGGAGGGAACGATCTACAGCCTAAGGAGCGTCCCTTATAAAAATCAAAGGACACTTTGCTAACACAGTAGTGTATTCGGTGAACGCCTGGGCTTGGTCAGAATGGAACACGATGCGTACGCCTTCCTTCTTGCAGAAGTGGACATGCTTGGCACAGCGACGCTATATACGCAAGCGAAGCGCTTGCGCTGTAGAGTCCGAAGCGACCGGCGTCCGTTGTCGCACCCCGATGGCCACCTGGCACCATGCCAGAGCGTGGACGGATGGTTAGACAGCCGTGAACATGAGACATTAAAGGCTTTGGCCTCAATAAAGTCAATGAAAGCCAACACCCGGCCTGCGTTCCCCAGTGGGCCACGAATGGTCATGAAAGGAACACGAGCAACGTTCCCAGCGGAGTTCCACGGCAACTCAATGGTGCAGTGTTTTTCTAGCACATGATTAAATTAGGCGAAAGCCGAGACAGCCTCCCAGAGGATGAATACGACCGACGGAGCGTCTTTTACACTCCCGGCTTCCCAGAGGAAATCAATTGATTCTTTACCTTTGCTTGGCTTTTCCCACACCGTGCAATATACGAAAGAAAGGAACGTCCTCGCGGGCATTTATTGGATCTAATTAACTAAAGCGCAAAGCAATCTACAGACACAAAAAAGTTGATTGCTTTCTGTAGCAGCCCCGCCAACTCTGTTTCAGGGCAAATTCATGGTGCAGAACCGATGATGCCTCCACAAAGTAACGAGCCTTTGTATGCCAAAGGCATGATATGATTCGGAGTCACGCCGTACTGGAGAGTGCTGCAACTTTCGACCATCTGCTGTTCTTTAACGTGCACCGACTTCGCACAGTACACGGGCCTATATCATTCCGCCTCCATCTAAACGTGGCCGCTGCTGCCGGGATCGAACCTGCGACTTTCAAGACACCAGCAGAGAACCGTAACCGTTACACCACCGCGGCGGACACATGACGACCACCAAGGAATGTTACAGGCGTCACACCGGTGACATTGAGGACTTGTTAAGAAAATGTAACGTGAGGGTCGTTCGTCTGGAATTCGAAATCAGTACATTGAGACCTTTCAAAGAAAAAGAAAGGAGTATGAGTCGCTCTTCTCTGTGGGTCCTCACTTTTTTCGCATGATGCCCTTAAAGGAGATCGATCAACCCGCTCTTGGGTCTCGCGGCCAGAGTGAAATTATCCCCGGGGAGAGTTCACGCATCTTTTTTAATATAGTCCCATACGTAATAAGTCTGCACTCAGGAAAAAAAAAGACAAAAGACTATTTGCTTTCTCCTTGCATGGGATATGTACATATTTTCTTCAGTTCGATATTTTTAGATGCGGAGCATCTTATACTCGCGCCTTGTAGTGCGCCGTCCGCGCCGTCCGCACCGCTTCTCGAACATTCGACAGCTGACGCGCGCGCATGCGCCGTCGCGCCGTCGCCCACTCTTCCACCATCTGTGCATCCCTTCCTCCTCTACACACCGCGCGTGCTTCACTCCTCCACGATCTGTGCACCCTTCCTCCTCTACACACCGCGTTCGACATCTACAATTATCCTGATTTTCCAGTGGACGCGCATGTGGCGTCGCGCTTCGAGAACATTCAACAGCTGACAGTGCATGCGCCGTCGAGCTGTATATATACTCAAGGTCGGCGCTCGCTCGCTCAGTTGCCG
Organism: Rhipicephalus microplus; assembly: GCF_043290135.1. Classification (NCBI taxonomy): domain Eukaryota; kingdom Metazoa; phylum Arthropoda; class Arachnida; order Ixodida; family Ixodidae; genus Rhipicephalus; species Rhipicephalus microplus. The sequence continues at coordinate 126,164 of NW_027464605.1, forward strand.
CTCGTCGGTTGGTTTGTACGGCGCGTCGACGTCCAAGGTCGCGGTGAAATGAATTCCAACGAATCCACAAACACAATGATCGACGTCCCTTCGACCAGCGCCGCCCTTTCGCATACGTGTGTACGTGTTCACTCATTTAACACCCCCTCCTACAACCACGTTAACCAATTTAGCCATCGACCCAAGTAAGTCGCAATTTAACACCCCATTTCACAACCACGTTAACCAATTTAGCCATCGACCCAAGTAAGTCGCACTTTAACACCCCGTTAACCAATTATATGCTCCGCATCCTCCTCAGTGTTCCCCCGAGGGAAGCTGCGGGCAATTTTTTTCTCAGAGAACAGAATAGGAGGGCTACAACAGGCTGTGTACGTGTTGTGTCCTCCTTTCTTGTTCTTGCGTTACGTCGCGATAAGTACTACTTCAACTAATGTTTTATCAGCAAGGGCACATTTCTTCCTATGGTCTAAGAGTGAGTCACTCAAAGGGACACTAGAGAGAGACGGCGACTTGGTTTAGATTGACAAACTGAACTCTGATGCCATATGTTTTCCTCTCATATGTTCATTATTAGCGGAAAAAGTCGAGGTTGCCGTTTCATTTCTTAATGCCCCGACGAAATCTCCGCGCGTGACGTCGAACATTTCGAAAATGCACTTTTCGCATTCTCGAGACGTTTGCTCGACAAATTTTTTCTGCTAGTTTTATCGTATTCACACATTACAATGTACTTCTTTTTTTGATTAGAAGCTATGTGGAACCCGCTGGAGATGCCTTCAAAGTCTATGACGTCATGGTGTTTGGTGCGGAAATCCCAAGGTGGCATCTGCACCCGCATTTCGTTTTCGCGCGCTTTCTCGCTCACCAAGCGCGGTGTCGCGGTAAGAGTGGTGTTTTCGGAATTGTGAAACTCTACTTCACCAGTACACGCAAAATCATTCTGCTCTTGAGAGTCCCTTTAAAGATTGATTACCTTCAAGTGATCCAGATGCAATATCAGTATCTTGCTTGGCGCGATTGATTGATTGATTGATTGATTGATTGATTGATTGATTGAAGTAAATTATTGTGAAATATATTTATTGCTTGGCGCGATGCCATCGAAAAGCTACGACGGGAGCAAAAAAATGTAATCATTAGCAGCCGTTCAGTTGCTTACACATTCGATGCTTAGCTCAGTGATGTTCGTTAGCGTGCCCAACTTTAGGAGCTGGCTCCTTTTGCTCGCGGCTTGTCGTACGGTGCCTGCCGCATGTACACCATTGTAGCCACTGTGTACACTTCTGCGGTCGCCGCTCAATATCGCCTCTCCAGTAATTCCATTTTCATTTCTCTCAAAGAGAAATTAAAATGTAAAGGAGGTATTATGAGCAACTACATGGTAATATTTATTCAAAAAGACAAATAAAAATAGCAACTAAAAAGATTTAATAAATAATCACCGAGGATACTAAAACAGAGTGGACGTACACAAAACTAACTCGATTATTTGACTTAGAGCTGGCTGAGGTATGACTCAAATCAATCGGGAAAAGGAGACAAATACCCAAGAGCTGCTGGGATGAGGAAGTTAAGAGAGCCATAGTAAGACGTCAGAAAACCTCCAGAAAACACAGGTACGCTAATCAGAGGGGTGTACTGGAAGATGATGTCAAAAGAAAATGGGATAACTTTTTAAGCAGTAGAAGGGAAGCGTCCAATATGATCAGTGAAAAGAATAGAAAAAAGGGGGCCCAATGAATGGCGGAAGTAAACAAAAAGGATAGAACGGCAGCTGCAAAGTTTTGAAACCATCTCAAATCTCTGAGTAATAACACAAGCATGGAACAGAGGTTTCTAACTACAGTTCAAGAGGTTAGACTAGAAGGGTATGATGCAATGGAATGTATAAAAACAATGATGACAGAAAAATTTAAACTCCAAAAAAGTGCTGCATGCACCATACCAGATATTAGTGGACCAATTAGCGCAGTGGCTCAACTGGGACGAGTGTTGGAAAGGGCAAAGAAAAGGGTTCTTAATAGCACATCAACATGCTCTGACGGCACCCCACTTATGCTCGTAAAGCAACTGGACCAAATTATAAGCAAACATTAAAAGAAGCAGCGGCAAAGAAATAATGGATGGTGAAGTCTCCTATTGGTGTACACTAAGCAGAATCAGGATACTCTATAAAGGCAGACAAAGCTGATATAAACAACTGCCGTCCTATAACAATGACATCAGTAGTTTACAGGCTGGTGATGTAGATAGTAAAGACTACAGACATGAATGGAGAGTGAGGGGGTGATGGGAGAACTACAACATGGGTTCCGTAAACGAAAGAGGTTGGATGGCAATCTGTTTTCATTGATGCAGTGCATTGAAATAGCGAAAAAAGAACGCAGGCCCCTGTGGCTGGCATGGCTAGATCTCAACGGAGCTTACGATAGTGTGATTCAAGAAGACTTGTGGGGAATACTGGACACACTAGATGTGCAAGATGGAATAACTAGGCTGCCTTGTTGAAGAAGGCCCGATTGCTTCATGTCTGCCAATTATGAGCGTTATGAATTTGACTCATGGCCGTGGCCAGTATAGCATAAAGAAGCAGGTGGTTAGTGTGCCGACCAACGGGACCAACACTACGCAGTTCCGGCCGCAGAACGTGCCCAACAACGCTGCCTTCGGCGTAAGCATCATGCACCGGCTCGTTAACAAGCCTTCCTGCAGAAATGGTCTCGCCGAGAAACATCCCGTGCGCCACCGAGCAAACTCCTCCAACATCATTCACTTTGTGGATACGGCGGTGATTTTTAGGGGTGAAGCTCCTTAAAGCAGCGCCCGTTCGTCCCACGTAGTAGTGCGTAACATGTCTTAGGCTTTAACGTGCAAGGTGGTGTCGGTGGGTGATTTCTCCTGTGCGTTGTTGAACAATAAAAAATTCGCAGCGTGCGCGTTAACTCAAAGCCGAATTCTCCTGTATTTCATTCCCCATTAGCAGCCATTGGCATGTAGATTGAGACAAGAAATGGTTGCTACGTTATGCTAGCTGGGCGTAACCTCCTTGGTTTTGGAAAGGTTAAGCGAGCGTTGGGCCGCAGTGCCATGAATACAGTGAACTAGTATATAGCATGAACTCGAGGTGGTTAAAGGTGGGAAGTAAACACGAAGCGCAAGCCGTAAGAAAGTGTGCGTGTGCCACCTCTCGTTTAGTCCTTGGAATGTCCGCTGGATGGCGGTGCTTCTATATGCGTAATATATGATGAAAAAATGCGAGATGGTGGTACTTGGCTAGATGGACGAACGGATACACAGACAGATGCATGGACGGACGCAGGGGCGGATGAATGGATGAACGCAGAGACGGACGCACGAACAGACGCACGCATGGGCGGGCGTATGGACGCACGGATGGTCACACAGACGGACGCTTGGACGGACGGAAGCAAGAACGAATTGACGGACGGGTGCTTCGCACCACTCTCCATCATTCACCCCGTGAATATGCTGCCACTTTTTTAGGAGCTCCGCTCCTATAGGCGTGGGTATGTCCATCTTTTGTATATATGTGCGTGACGACCTTTAGTTCCACCTTTGCCAACTGCCCACTAGTCCATCCTTGTTGACATTCCACTACGCTCCATGACCGATCCACCACTACAGCGACTGTAAAGCCGTTATAATGTAGGGGGAACGGAAGCGACGTAAAGCTACCACTTACGAATAATAAAATTTTTTGGATAAATACATACAGTGCTTGTTCAGTCTTTGATGATGTCGTGGGCGATATGCGCGGATGGGTCACGGTTTAGCTATGAAACCCTGCAGCGCTTCACCCAGCTCATCATCATTCACTTCGTGAATAAGCTGTAATTTTTTTGTTGACATCTGACAATCACCCTCTAAAACTTGTAGAAATTAAAGATGGGAAACGTTTGAAGGTTCCTAAAAGTCTAGCTCCTAACACTGCTCAGTGCATGGGATGTGCAGATGTTTTCTTGGACTTTATATCCCCCCCCTCCCGTAGGATCAAGTTCACCAACACGACAATAGAGTGGTGCGCGCATTAGTCCATACTCCACTAACTCTGTTTACTGTTGTATTCTTAGCTGTAAATCATGTCATCTCTATAGATTAATGCCTAAATGGGCTTCGCTTGATTGCATAATAGTTAAAATAAATGAACGATTCGAGACAAGACCAGAGAAAAGGCAACCTAGAAGTGTATGTACAGCTCTTATTAGCCCAGTTCATTGACGCTATTAAGGGACATTTGTACAGACTGAATCACACTTCTCTCGAACAGTCGGTTATCCACTTTAGCCACCGTTCTTGTGCAAATATACGCAGAAACCAATTCCATAGTGATGCGAGACCTAGTCATACCGCATAATAGATTTTTATTTTACAATAGACCGATCCCACAGGCCAGTTTCGCGACGCCACCGCTGCCGCGGCAGCCGCGGTGCATGCCGGTACTTGTAGTCGTCCGGGCGCACCAGCCAGCCGAAGTGCCTGAGCGTTCCCTTTTCGATAGATTTTTCGGTCGTGTGGAGCCGTCTTACGATGGGAGGATTTACGTGCTGTGTTCCTGGATGCTACAACAACAGCACAAGGGATAAAGGCTTGGGTTTCTACGTCTTTCCTAAAGAGCAAAAGCTTCGGGAGACGTGGATTCAGCGTATCAACAGGGCTGGACGGGGCGGCAGGTAAGACATCTTATTAAATGTATAGTGCCGCTTTGAAACTAAATAAGCGTATTGCGGTGGTTTTTTTTATGCGAATGTTTAATCATGAAGCTTAGCATACCAAAGAATATGATCTTTGCTCACTCTGCCTGCGTATACTCTTACCGGATAGCTCAGCCGCGGTTCGCGGTTGTGCATGCCGGTCATTTTTTAGCGCATCTTCCTTATTCTAGCGTTTTTTGTTACCGCTGCGTACTAATATTATTATTATTACGAGTTGTAGTGCTGAGGTCTTTTAGTTTTCCATGTTGCGCAAGTGCAGCACCGCGTACGCGGCTTGCGTTTTTTTTTTTTTTACAACGCAAGTGGCAAGCATGCAGGCATAAGGGGAAGGCAAGCTCATTGACGAGGCTCTCCTAATAGCTCTACCGTACATCGAGACCTTACTTTTTAGAAACGACGTAACGTACTTCACGGCACGCTTGCAACAACTTACCCAGAACTCGTTGTGCCAAACGGCGATTAGCTTTCGCGGATCACCCTCGATGCAAACGGTGCCTCTGTAATCTCGTCCTTTCCGTAAAATAGTTATCTGGTGCATGCACGCGGCCGATTTCGCTGCACCTATGCAGATGAGTGGCACAAACAGCTGTATAATTTACCTGTGTGTGGCGTTGTCGAGTGAGGCTGAAAATTAAAATTACATTTGTCATTTGCCCTTGACTGATATGGAACTTTTTGTACGTTAATCAAGAGAAAGTGATACTGTTGTCTTGCAGTGGTAGCATGCAGACTGGACATTTAAAAGGAACCTGAAAACGCAGTAGGTGATGTTCAGTGTCATATGAAACGCGACACGCGTGCGACACTCGTGCACGTAAGTGCCGTAAGACACGAAAGGTTCGGCGCCGCATATAAAGCCTGTCCCCAACAGCACGTCACTGTGCAAACAAACGTTGCAATCCCCGAGATGCACATGCGAAAAAAACAGTCGCGCAGAACAACCGCTTACATACATCACTCAAATGAAAACGGTACTCAACAGGCAATGAACGGGTGGCTGTCCTAAGTCCCGCCGAAACGAAGGAGTAGCAGGCACTTATGACCGAAATTCACGCCGCCTGCTCCCATTAACAGACAATGTAGGTATTGAAAATACTCACATGACGACTTTTTCTTGCTGGTGAAATCGGAGAGACGTCCGCGAAGCTCCGGCGCAGTACTGAAAAAGCGGCGGCCACTGCGTAGCCGCTGTAGTCTGGTTGACCGATTGACTACAACTAAGATGGCGGCGGGGCAACTCCGGAAAACCGGCGCATGCGCTGATCGGCTGGTGGGATCGGTCTATTCAAGCACGAATGGAATCATGTGAGTAACGTGAGACAGCAGTTACCGACAACGCGAACGTCCCAAGCTGCCCACTCGACTGCTATGGACAAGTGTGATCCAACTGTGTGCGCTAGAGTTTTATTAGACCAAGCCTTCAATACCCGCGCGGAACATCTAATTATTAATGAGGCCAAGTTTGATAATCACATTCTATAGTTAACCATCGAAGGCTGAACGATGGTGTGGAGCGATCGCTACGGTACCACCACACACGGAATAACCACATGCGGCACAGCTGGCTATTCAAATGGGGAGTGAATAAGCATTGTCAACTGTGACGCCCCCTGCAACACATTGCACAACAATGTGTATTCTGGACGGGGAGTCCGGATGGCGAGCAAAATCGCAAGTCATGGTCCAGTGCAACCAAGCGGGGCGTTGTCGGAATTGGGTGTGTACCATTGTCGAAGTGTTGTAATGAGTCAGTGGGTAAAGTTGCTATACCCTACATTGTTTCTGGACGCCATGAACAGACCTTGATGGTGCACCGAGTGTGTATATCTACGTCCGCGCTCTCCTTACCGACAATGCGGGAGTGGCGCAGAAGCTATGCAAATGTAATGCCACAAGGGCTCAGTGAACAGTGTCATATATATAAACACGGAAAGGTGGAGAGGTTCGCCTGAGCCACAGCTTGCTCTGACCTGCTACTCTACACTAGGGAGGGTTGAAAGCGGGGGGGGGGGGGGGGAGTTAAAGAGTGATGAATGATCATGGTAAAGTAGGGAGATTAGAACACAGACCTATTACGCTGGGGCAAATCTAAAGACGTGCATTCAGTCCAGTGGCTTGTAAGAATGCTACAACAATTGTGCCTTTTTCATTCCTCAGATAACCATCGCTCAAGGTTCCAAATTAGATCACAAGACCATATTACACTCTCGAATCTCGTATGAGCCACGATACATTGCACGCTGCAGATTTTCAGGCTGCCCCAGGAACGAAATAGTGCGTTCATTAAAGTGTCTTGTGACCAGGTGATCAATGGAAACTTTAAAATCCACCAGTTCTGGTCTTGTCGATGTCCTAGAGTTCGAAAGTTAGGGCGGTCCTTGACAACTACAGCCGAAATGGTCATGTAGGTATAAATATTATTTTAAGAGCCCGTGCAGCACCCTTCGTTCAAAACTGCGAGCTAAAAGGAAGTAGGTCAAATGCAGTTCACTTAACACATTTAGACTTTTTTTTTTTCTTAAAGACGACCTGCAGTTATATATAAGGAACGCGATGTGTGCCTTCCCGATTCCATGTCAGCACTATACTTCACCCATACTGAGTTGCCCATAAGTGTGCCCTATTTGCGCCATTGCTAGGTCCCCTTCAATATGCGATGCACTTAAGGTATCCCTTAAAGATTCCCGTTCTGACAAAAGCTCAACACAGTGAAGAAGAGGCGGTGACTGGGCGAACGGAACTCGTCGTGAATCACCGTTTCCCCGTTTTCTTTGAAGCATTTTGTCACAACGCCCCCGTACTCGGTCACGTGACCACGCCCAACATTGAGTGCTTTTTGATCGACGTTCGCTCGCTGTTTACAATGGTTACGGTGGTTGTAAGCCCACCCCGGAAAACACGCCTTAGGCTCCGCTCAATGGAGCGAGTTACTCTGTGCCTGAAAACGCTTAAACAACTCTACTGACTAAATGTAGTGGAAACCGGTTTCCATGGATAGCCAAACGAACGCTTAATGTTGAGACATTTGAAATCTGAAAAAAAATAAAAAAGCAGGAGTGCTGGAAAACCAAGAAGCCATCCACCTTCGGGCGCGCTCGCCGTTTTTGTTGCGTGGCACTGCTTTAAAGCAGCAACAAAAAACGCTAAGTTAAAAAAATATTTTCGCAAAAGGAGCTAGAAGCAGGATTAGCTCTAAGACAGGGAGCCCACTAAATTGGCCACGCTATGCCTTTTCTTGAGCTTTGACCATGCCGCATCACATCACAAGTGTCGTGCCATCCTTCTGAATGTTCTCTTTTTTTTATTTGTGCCTCTGCCTCTTTTACCGTTCTAGTTCCGGAGGGGTGATAAATCTTGCGCCATCAGTTGTCTACGAGACGGCCGCCGACAGCACGGCGTGTTGCAGTCCTTCGGTATACCGCATCCAGGTTTCACGTACACGGAGACCATCGGACGCGCTCGTCGACGTGTTTCCGCTAAGTTGCGACGAGCGGCAGAAATAACCGCGTGTCTCCTACTACGGGAGCGGAGCCACTCGTTGGGCAAAGAAGAGAGGCGCGAAGAGTGACGCTCCAGAGTGTAAATAAACAACGCAAAATCAAAAAAGAAAACTGCCCTGCTGTCGTCACTTAGGCTCGAACACTTCGCTTCGTGCGGGCGCGAACCGCAGTGCTTAGAAGCGACCCAGTCGGTCGCGACGCTACAAACCTCCTTCGTTGGCGCCTGTCGAGGGGGGCAAACGCGGAATGAGAAGCCCGGTTTAGCGAAGGCATTATTCACTCAAGGGCTTCTGAGACACCCACTTCGAAAAGTGGAAGGAACTTGCTCAACGAGAAATAAAGCACTCGGTAGGCTGGAAACCGAAACGCATATCCTGACGCGAGCCCGACGTAGAAATGACTTTTTTTCGCCCACCTCAGAATTCGGCCTGAGGTAGAGAACGGGGCTGACCAGAAGGGGTTTATAACACGAACACGTTCATTTCGTGGTGCAATCTAGGGACAGACACGAAAGATGGGATTCTTTAGGTCGTTCTCTTTCGTTATCTCTATATATTAGGAATAATATTGACAACACGAACACTGCAGGCATACGCCCCCCGTATAATGGATGGGTGTTCTAGCAGGTCGATGGAGCTCTTGACAAAAAAGAAATGTTCATATACTATAGCAGATAGTACAGCATTGTAATGTGCGTCCTTTTGATGGTAATACATAGCAAAATTGTGCCTAACTTTTAAATAATAAAGCCGAAAAAGATAAAGAATTGCCAGAAAAGAACCAATTTTGTACTGCTTTACGACAACAATAAGGTTTTTTTGAGTGCAAGCAATCATTGACGTTTTCTTGTGAGCTCACTAAAACAACTTTTACAGTATTTATTGCATGGAATTTATTTAAATACGGTTGTTGAGACAACTAGCATTTCATAACGAGCATTTCCTGAACAAATCTTGGTGTGACCATACCATTTCGTATAAACACCTCCAGCCGCTAATGATAAACCGACCAATCAAGTTGTAAGACGTGCTAGCTGGGCTTTCTCGGATTTTTTTCTCTACGTAACCCAATGTCCACCGGAAAGAGACTTGGCACGACCTACAAGTTGCGAAGGCATGTCCTGGTGAGTCAACGCTTCTTTCGAACACACGCTTTTACTTATAACATGGCGTGCTGTCTGTATAGCATTGAAAGCGCCAGGCGATGTTATTTTTTTTTCGTGTTACACATTCGAATCGCCTGTACGTACACGTCTATTTGAAAAGAAGGTCAATGCTCAGGCTGCAGTAGCTGCATTATGTGCCTGTTGAAGTTGCTGAAAGTGTCATATATTACCATAAACATGCGTATGAACATTTGAACGTAACAAATGGCTCTTATTCTGCAAAACAGACTGCACTTAAAGAATGAAATCGCTCCTCAATACCTGAATGTGACTGTGTGTCAGTTGACATTGGTGATGCTAATTTTGCTAGCGGCTTGCAACAGTGCTTGATACAATGCTTGCCACAGTGCTAACATTGTAAGCAATGCTACTGGCAACACTGCGGTCGTTCTAAGCAGCTGAGGCTTGCTGGGAACAGCATATTTTCTAAAGTCTTTGAATAAGTACTGCCTCATCAGCGCTGTTCATAAGTGTTACGGAAATTAGCTGAACAGTAGGTTGGATGTATTGGCGGGACATCATGCATGTTTCAACTAACTGAGGAAGATATCGAAGGCGAATACATTGTAATCATCGTAAGCACTCATTTAACGCCCTTATAAACTTTGTTCACCAGCTTTGCTATTCACACAACTTTGTAACCTTTGGCTTCTTGTGCAATCTTTGCAGTATGAGGCAGCAATTGGAACATAAAAAAAGAAGAAAAAGGCACCGTTGTTTGTAAAGACAGCTATGGAATGATACTGTAAATAATTTTTGCGCCTTAAAACATGATTTTTTTGCTTCACACAAAAAGTAGTGTGTTTTAGTTATTTGCACACTGCAGATAAAAAGAAAAAAAATTTTTTTTAACATACAAGCTAGTTATAAATGTATATTAACGTACACTATTGCTACGACCACCTCTTTTATTTATTTAACATTTACCATCAACATCATCATCATCATCAGCAGCAGCAGCAGCCTGACTACGCCAACTGCAGGGCAAAGGCGTCTCCCATGATCCACCATTAAGCCTGGTCGTGTGCTTTCTTGTGTGTTCATCGAGGTTTTACTCGTCTGGCCAATTGCGAAATTTAAATGCCGACTTTAAGGTTAAATTGCCTTCTAGGATGCCTATTTCGGCTCAATTAGGAATATTTAAACATTATATTCACCACAAGAGCCGCAGTTTCTTTCGAAAGAGCGCTAGGCGGACTGCTCAGAACTCATACCGATCGGGTTAAAGAAACGCTTTACCGCTTATTTCTACGAAGCATAGTACTACTCACTTTCTAGTGTCATCGATGGCTTAGACACCCGCCTTTGTCGCATTTGCATCGCAATGCAGATTTTATCATTTTTTACGGTACCGTTGACGTCTCAATTGGTAGTCAATGACCACCAACTCGAAAACAAGTGCAAGCAAAAACTCTACCTCCTTTCTCTTCCCTGCAAACATCAGCGGGGTTCTCATATGGGCGCGACGGGTGGGGGTCAAGTTTCACTGCAGCAATACCCCCCCTCCCCTCGCCTGTCGAGGCTAAACGAAAAGAAGCTTCTCAATAGATGCAAAAAAAAAAGAAAGACAAAGAAGCGATGACGTGCTTGTCATAACGGCCCAATTCTGATCCCCTAATTTCCAGTGGCACCGGAAATTAGGGGATCAGCAAAAAGACTATGGAATGCATCATCAAATTTCCTAGGCGACCATTATCGGCAAATTCCTTCATGGTCACAGCAATGCACTTTCAACAATGACGGAGCAGGTCGGAAAGACTAGAGGTATGGTGCAAACTTGACACCCCAACATAGTCGGATACAACTCAGAGGGACACTAAAGTGAAACGATGAATTGGTTTAGTTTGACAAAGTGTTCTCTGAGAACTACAATGTTTTTAATCTAACCGACGTAAGTTCTTTATTAGAGGATAAAATCAAGGTACAGGCCCCATCTTATAGACGAGTAAAGTTGTAAGGTGGGCTTCTTGGCACGGCATAGTTGAATAAAAATGGTAGCGCAAAGTGACGGGACACAATAAGGACACGGAGACACACACACGCAGCGCTTTTAAATTTTGCGTTGGTAGTTGCCCGCGTGACGTCATGAATTTCAAAGTGTATTTGTCATATGTTGGCGATGTTGGCTCGAAGAAACTTCTCGAAACTTGGTATGTTCAGTCTCTCCCCAACATAAGAAAGAGTGCTTCATTTTTTTTTTACCTATTAGGAGCTACGTAGGCCTTGGTAGGCGAATGCCGTTAAAATGTATGGCATCACGGAATTTGGTGCAGGAATTTCAAGGTGGCGTCGCCAGCCGCATTTTACATTTCCGCTTTTGTTCGCTTCCCACGCGTCTTCTCGTAGAGAGCCTAGCAGTTCTGGAATTATGAGAACGAAATTTACTAATAACATAAAAACCGTTTTCTTCTTTAGTATCCCATTAATAAGCTTGTGGATGCTCCACATCATTGGAAGGAAGCCAACATTGTTCTAGTATCATCTGAAGCCAGGCACCCGACCTACAAAATCTCGGACGAATATCACTAACATACTCTCTTGGCAAAATATTTGAAAAGGCGGTTCACACACTTTACACCTCTTACATTGAAGATCGGAACCATTTTCCAACTAGCATGTTTGGATTTCGCCGTCATGTGTCAACGCATGACATTTTCCTGCTACTTCGGGACGAGGTCCTTTGCAATACCACGGTTGGTGCAGAATATCTTTATCTTGCCGTAGTTCTTGATTTGGTAAACGCATGCGACACTATATTCCATGCGTGTATCTTATCTGAGCTAATTGACATCGGCTGTGGGCAAAGAATCATGATTACGCCCGCTATTTTCAAACTTCTCGCAATGGTACAAAATGCCTATAGGCAATACGTAGTCAGATCATTCTCAGATGCCCAATAACGGTACACCACAAGTGGTGATAGTAGCCTCCCCTCTCTTCAACATCAGCATGAGACTATTAGCAAAAAGCCTCGATGGAATTTAAGGGTAGGTTATGCGTTACACGCGGACGTCGTTGCTATATGGGACAACAATGGCTCTTTGGGAGCGAAAAAAGCAAATACTAGAAGACGCAGTAGCAGCTGCTAAATAATTCACCCACCTTAGCGGAATAAGCTGCGCTCCCAATAAATCTGATTTTATCAGAATCCGACGCCGAGGCAGCCAAATTCACGAGGCGGTCAACCTCTTTTTAGAGAACACCAGATGGGAGAGGTCCATAAAATGCGAGTCCTCTGACTCTGGCTACAAAGTACAAAGCGAGTAGACCACACAATCAAAACTCTCAGAATAACGGTGAAGCAGATCTCCCGTAAACTTTTTAAAGTCACCAATCACGGATGAGGTTTCAAAAAAAGCTGAGACGCTCCGGCTTCTTCAGGCTATTGTCATCAGACGGCTAACAAATAGTCTCCTTTTCCAGAAGATCAATAAAACATATCTTAAGGCTTTAGATGCGATGAGCGTACAAAGCGGTTCTTGGCCTACCACTTGGAACCTCTACAGATCTTCTCCAAGCACTCGTTACAGACAATAATTACAAGAAGTTACGTGCAGCAGTGCTCATTTCCCAACGTGAAAGGCTTACCTTAACTACTTCTGGGAGAAAGTTGCTATGCTGTATAGTTTACACAGCTCGTCCTCAGTATAGAAGAACTATGAGTCCATGGCTAAACAGTTACGTGAAAGAATTCTCGTAGCCTTTGTCCCAAAAAACCTGAGCCCACAATGTCACAAAGGTCGTAGAAGTGCACGGACTCGCAAGTTACAGCGGCAATTCGGGAACAACCCGGACACGGCGCACACAGATGTCACCCGATGCTACACGAAGTACGCGTTCGCAGTCGTAGGAGTGGCTACGGGTCTAGGCCTTCTGACTTGCGCTACTGCTGGAGCCGTGTCCGTGAATACCACTGAAGCTTCAGCCATCGCGCTTGCGATTAAAACTAAGGGTATCCTGCAATAGTCGTCCCTTATTCTGACCGATTCTATGACCGCATGTGCACTCTTTTTCCCCCAAACACTACCATACAACACCATTCACCTATTAGCACCGGACCTAACGCAGGACCATGTGGTAATCTGATGCCCGGGTCGCGCAGGACTCGATTGAATTGAGAGAGCGGATGGCGCAGCTCGTGGTTTTGCCAACCGAGCGGCCGACCACTCCGATGAAAAGCCCTCCTTACCGCGAGACATCCTCGAGTACCAACGCCTTAAGCGAAGAAAGTACAGTGCACCCCACTTTGCTCTAACCGGGCGGAACTCCTATGACTAGCGCCGTATACAAAAACACGCATATCCCAATGTTCCGTTGAAGCATGCCATTCACCCCGCAATGTACAGCGATAGCTGTCCTTGCTGCGGAGGCAAGTTCACTCTCGCCCACATAACGTGGGATTGCCAGAATAGGCGAACCAAAATTAACACGCCCCAAATAGCCGGCAAGATTCACGGAAGGGAGCAGTGGGAGACTCCGCTCACCAGTGAGGATCTGGGGGTGCAACTCGCGTTCCTCGACCAGGCCCAGCGGGCCGCTCAAGCCAGTGGAGCACTAGAATAAGGACCCCACACGCGCGCTCCCTGTACTTTTTTTCTATTTTTTGCAATAAATATTTCAGTATATATATATGAAGAGGGCTGGCATATAGATGACCGAAGAGCAGCAGCCGATCCCTTGTTGCGACAGATGAAATGGTCCTGCTCGTGCACTCAGCTGTTTCTTTTTTTTTTTTTTGAAGGCGGGGTCACTGGCCGTCAGGCTCATGACGTCATTCTAGAGTGTGCGCCAATTGGTGCAGGCTTGGGTTCATCCATCACTGCACACTTCTAAAGATGTGTCATCATGCTGCGGACGTCTAAAGATGTGTCAGACTAGAAATGAATTAAAGGAATGGAAGGGGGCTTGAGAACTCGGTTATACTACCACTTACCAGTCAGAATCATACATGGGCAAACTAATTCGCGTGACGATTCCAGTGATTCGTTCAGACTCAGAAGCCTATAGAGGTACAGTCGCCTCTGATACACTATACTGGAGGAGCCTTCGGAGGCTGTCCTCGCCCGGCCTGACCTGAAGACCCAAAGGGGGTCTCCTGGATCAAGCCGGGCGAGCTACAGCGGCCACTGGTGTCTTGGAATGGAGAAACCACTCTTTACATTCGCCACTCCTTCTTTTTTTCTTTTCATAAACAAAGCGTTGCAGCATCATGAATCCGTGAGTCCACCTGAAAAAATATTTATTGAGCCCGAGTCCGAGTGAGCTCAGTTGAGAAAAAGATTGGTGAGGTTGTGCCCGAGTGAGCCCTGAACGCAATATATATCGTAAGTAGTCAGAGCCAGCTCCATATTTTTTGCCCATATATAGCCAGAATCGACACGCAGAAACGTTTTTGTTTTTTAGCACGGATAAATCTTTGAAACACGCAGTAGGGGTTCACTAAGGCTGCTACTCGAACCTGTTCATGTGCCATTAGTACGTGTAGCGTTTAGCGTTAACGACGAACACGGCGGTAAGGAACACGGAAACACAGGTGCCGCAAACTATCAACAACTTAAGTGCGGAAACGTGTAGATTGACTTGTCTTGGCACTAACTAAAAGTCATTATATAAATGGTTCTCAACGTTTTAACGATAATACTTTGAGCTCTGTGCGCTTCAGCACGCTCCATGTTCTTGTGCTTGTTATTTATCCGCAACGTTAAACGAATTTAAATCGGTGGTCTACGGAGGTGTTTTTTTTTTTGCCAGATATAATCGCGAATGTCCTCCACGAAAAATCACGGTGTTAGCATGCAACATTTGCGCGAGCACTTTGGTGGGAAGTAATATTCCTACGGCCCACTAGGTGCGGCGACAGAGCAAAGGAAAACATTTGGTTTTCTTAATGTTGCATGGACTGCAGAACAACTTGGATGAAATCGTTTCATTCAGATGTGGAAGAATAAAGGAACTTTAATGACTGGCCTTTGAATTGTTTGTAATCCAACCCGAAGTATTGATTTTCACCAAGAGCCACCCCGCTGCTGCACAAGAAATGTACCACCTTCGGTTTTCTGCTACGCGCATGCTGCAAAGCGAACGCACGTTTTAACAAAAAAAAATTATTTTTTTACTCATTCTGCAGGTGTGGCGACATAAGAACGTTTTTCTAACAAACAATGTTTTCAGTTTTTTTTTTTTGTATACTGCAAAACCGAAATTTATATGTAACTGTCCAACCAGATAGAGCTGTTCAAATTTATGCGAACAAACGCCCGTGGGACAGTGTTCGCGGCAAGAACACGTGGTGCGCAGTACATATTTTTTCACAAGACATGAACGTGAAAGTTTCCTGCAAAAATCTTTTTTTTTTCGAGTAACATCGGCGCTGGTATTCTCGTTGGAAGCGCTCTACTCACTGCCCAATAACTGTCCACCAAAAATCAGAAAGGAGAGAAAGTCAATTTTAACAGGAGTAAACGATAACACTGGATTTATGTAAATGGCCGCGAATTATATCATGGATTACATATGAGAGGAAACCATATTGCTGTCATGGCATAGCGTGAAACGGAGTCATTACACGCATAAAGAAGTCATTAAGTTCATTTTCTATCACCATAAAAAAAAGCTATACAAGACCAAGACTTCATTTTCTTGTTTATTTGTTTTTGTTTTGTTTGTTTATTCACTTATTCATTTATTTATTGGCCAGCTCGAATATTAACTCATTCACAGGCTCCGAGGGTTCTGACTCCAGAATGAGGAGTTCCGACTCCACAACCTCCAAATTCACGCTGAATGGCTTCTGTTATGATTTGGAGAAGCTAGCCTGGATCAAATCCAAAGGGTTCATGCACTCAGCAAAAGCCAACTGCATGAACGTTTTTGAATTTCGCCACCATCGAATAGCTGCCGCACCAGCTTATAGGGCTCGAACTAACTACCTTCGTCCCAAATCCACACCGTCGATAGTTTCAGATTTCTGCTATGCAAAGGTTCCTTATACGTAGTTTTAATTTTTTTTAGCTACCCGCCTTGGTAGTTTAGTAGCTATGACGTCACGCTGCAACGTGCTTGATTGCCGGCCGCGTTTCGGTGGCAGCCGAGTTGGAAACTGCTTCGTATTTGAGTTTAAATTCGTGTTAAAGAACCTCGGGCTGTCTATATCAACCAAAACACTAAACTATGCTACTCCTCAATACAAGTTCAAGTGCCAAAAATGAAGAAATGCCTAATTTAGATTGTCAGAATAAGTTTACCTGAATTGATTGATGCTCACTGGCATGGATCTATAAAAAAATTTGACGATGAATTCTAAAACACAGGCGTCTATCTGTACGCCACTATTATTTTCGTCACTGCCATTACCTCAGCAACTGTGATGAGCTTCACGAGTGTTCTTTGCAGTTCTCATGACAGCACGTCGAGGCACGAGAGGGCCTCTTTAAGAGAAAGAATATTCTTCAAGAAAAAGAATGGGTTACAATCGATTGCGTCCAACTAAACACACAAAATATTTCAGTACCAGCGCACCGCAAGTGATCTTCAGGCCATGTGGCGGTGGAATTTGCCAAGTCGCGAATAGGTTACGGACTATGAAAACCGCATACGTGCGCATTTAATCAAACGTGAACGATGTGCAGATGCTTGCATGATTCGTTTCAGCGTAAGTTTCCCTTCAATAGCCTAAAATTTGACATATCTGCAGCGCTGTAAATCTTGAATAGCCAAACCCTTATATGACCTGCAGGTCGTCCCGAATAATTTTTCTTTTCAACGCCATATTACAGCTGGTGGAAGGCCGACTTAGTTGGCAGCAGTTGCTTTGCGACAGCGCGAACTCTGTCAGCATCATTTTTTGAACCTTTGTAGTCCTCGGTCATCAACATCGTCTAAAATAGAACTTTTCACATTTTTTTCAGCAAACAAATATATAAAGATCACCCACGTATACTGCACACTAAGTGGATGTTTTTTTAATTATTTATTTCTTTTTTCACCCTTGCACTTCAAGAAGCTAAGAGATGTCTGTATAAAGCTGTTGTAATTTTTTGCTTGACCAGCTGGGACAAGACATGACATATTTCAACGTTCCCGTCTACAACGTAAACACTTGAGCAGAAAGCATAAGCGAGCGATGCTTGGGAGAACTTATCTACGCACTTTGCAGCGAGTCGGTCATCAAAAACTGTACCCGGGTAAATTATCGTTATCCTTTAGCTCAAGCGACACACCTGTGAGCTCTCGATAATGTAATCTAATGTAAAAGTTACATAGGTGACGACAAATAATGTAGTGGGTGCGATGAGCTAGCCGTAGTTGTGTTCGTATACTTTATAGATTGACGATGAACGAATGCTAGGCTGCATGCAACGTGGTGTACTGACAATCTCAGAGACGAATGGCTGAAGAAAAATTATGTAAAACAATATGTATCAAGAAGTTTGCAAGTTCCATAAAATCCTGTAACCTGTACCAGTTATAAAGTCAGGGTTGCTCTTGATATTTCTAACCCCGTGGTATACAGACTTCAACGAGCGTTTCTGACTTTTTTTCTTTTAAAATAAGCGGCCTTTTGATGGGTTTCGCAAACGCAGCTCCCTGAAAACTACGTACGTTGTCTCAAAGGGAATCGTGACCACTGTAGTGTGGAGAAGCCATTGACCGGCGACTCACCCGGCATCCAGTGCTCGGGCCGTGGGCAGCACGCTGCATGCCAGTTGCACTGCAAGACAGGAAGCGCACAGGAGAAGCCACCGCACCATCGAGTCTTTTCTTCCGCGGTCTTGCCACTTCATGACTGTCACTTCACGCGTCGCCCGCGTCGTGCACCGGCGACATCAGAAGCAGCTGTCCGGTCGGCGCTTGTCCATCAGCGATGATGCGTGGAAGGGATACCTCCTGAAAAGTTCGCGGCCGACGACTCGACTGCGTGCGTGGTTGTTCGCTTCTGCCTGCTGGCAGTCGCAGCGAGCAACAGCACTCGGTCCTCCCAGCTTGTATAAAGCCGCTGGCCAAGGCAGCAGCTGCGGCGAATCGTGGTCGCAGCAAGGCGTGCGCGCTTCGTGGCGTCTGCCGCTCGACTCCGGCACCGCGTGCCGGTCGTGCCTCTCGGTCGTACTCGTCGGGGTCCAGAAACTCCGGCGCTCGAGTCTGCGACGGGAAAGAGTGAGTGAGAGAGAGTGTTGGTTGCGCCTCGCGCGTGTCGAGAGAGAGAGAGAGAAAGCGCAAGACAGACAGCCGCTTCGGTCACGTGACCTAACTGTTTCCCTCCCGCTTCCCAATGTCCTCCTCTTTCGCATCTTCTCTCCTGGTTTTCTTTTGTTTTTCTCCCAGCACGCGGTTTCGACTCTCGCTCGGAAAGCTGTCGGCTTCATTTTCGCTTTTCTTGTACGAGTGTTTACCGCCACGGAAGGGTAGCGTCCGCGTCGTCGTTGCGCTAACTGAACTTTAGGCGCCGATCGCTGCTACGAGGACTTGAAATGTTCAAAATACACTGTGATGCGAACAGAGAAAAGGAGCACGACAACATAAAGGCTGGCGGCTATCTGAATCTTTTATCGAGCTTGTAGAAGTAAAGATGACTTCACCACACTCGCCCGAAGTTCGCATAAACCGTGCGCATGTTGCCTTACGCGCCCAGAAAGACGCTTGTGAAAACAAAGCGAAGTATAACAGCTCGGTGCTTCGGGGTCTAAACACGTACCGGAGTTGCTTATCCACCACGCGTCGGGACTGCCAGCCGTCTCGCATTGTTTTTATAACGCTTGGAACCGGGCTCGTTGTGCAGAGACTATACCGGGTGTTCAAAATTAAGCTTTATGATTTTTTTAAAATTAGGCGCTCGAAGGCACGTGAGAACCACTTGTGCAAATAAGTTAAGCGGCCAGGGGGACAGAAAGTTAGATGATAATTATCGCTGTCAGCAGCCCAATTAACTAAAATTTAATAATTAACTTTTTACTGGCTGCGGTAAGTTGGCATGTTTATATTGAAAAAATGTAGGCAGTGGTGTTTGTACACAGTTTCAGTTGGAAGATTTTTTCTAGCACGCCTGTGTTCCGAGATATCCGGCTCCAAAGTTTAATTGTCTTTCGCACGATTACGCATGCAAGAGGGTGAGGGTCCGCGCAAAGCTCCTCCCTAAAGTGACGCATCTGTTGCGTGTGGTGTTTAGTGTGTGAAGAGGGTGGAAGCGTAGGCATAGGTGATAGCAATTACCCTTGCCCTCTTCGGCCGGCGAAATCAAAATGTGACAGCGCGGTGCGCCATGAGCCTTACGCATGATCCTGATGAACGCGATAACAGGAGACCATTTTTCGCGACGTTTTTTCGTGACTTTAGATCACACTGAGACATCTTCTTGTGAACGCGTTAGCAGGACCGTCCTGCACTAGGGTGCCTCCGGTTAGAGCACAGCGTCTCTGCATTGAAGGTCTACCAAGGAAATCCACGTGGAGTCCTTTCGAGCTAATATGGCTGCTTCTGGCGTGAGGTATTCTACCAAAGTAAAAGTAGACGTGGTGCTTGCAATGGCTGAAATGAATGGCAACGCTTCGTTAGCAATGGAGCTTTACGCGTCTCGCCACCCACACCGTCCCCTTCCAACAAGGCCCACTTTCACAAACCTGTTTCGACGCTTCTGCACAACAGGCTCTGTCCACCTTCCGAGACGGACCAGGAAGGCAATCGTCGATGAAGACTTTGAAATCGACGTTGTCGCGTGCGTAACCTCGATGCCAGAGCTCAGCATCCGACAGATTGCCGATCAGTGCGGTCGCAGCATCGGAACAGTCACAAATGTTTTAAGAAAGCACAAGTTCCATCCATATCACGTTTACCTTCATCAGGACCTAAATGAGGCGGACTTTGAAAGGCGAGTTGACTTCTGCAATTGGGGCCTCATCAAAACTGATCAAGAAAATGACTTTTTGCACAGAATAATTTGGACTGATGAAGCTCGGTTTTGCCGAAATGGAAGTGTTAATCTTCACAACGCCCATTATTGGGCACAAGAAAACCCACACTGGCTGAGGCAGCACAAGCATCAAGTTCGCTGGAGTGTGAATGTGTGGTGCGGCATACTCGGGGACAGGATCATCGGACCTCACTTTTTTGAGGACAACTTGAACGGAAAGATGTACACAGAAGAAATATTAGGTGTTGTCATTGATGATCTTGTCTGCAGTCTTTCCCTGAATGACCTGCGCCAAGTATGGTTTCAGCACGATGGAGCACCACCACATTTTTCTACCAGGGCGAAGAACTGGTTGGACAGACGTTTTCCACAACAGTGGATTGGGCGCGCAGGAGCGATGTTTTGGCCACCAAGATCACCTGACCTTTCTCCGCTCGACTTTTTCCTTTGGGGCTACGTTAAAGATCGAGTTTACGTAACAGAGCCCAGCGATGTTAATGACATGAAGGACAGGATAACATCTGCCTGTGCGAGTATTCCTGCAGAAGTACTGCGCCGAGTCATCGAGTCGACGCGACAGCGGTTCATGCTTTGCGTTGCTGCCGAAGGCAGGCATTTTGAACACTTTTTGGGGCATTGACGTCTTGAGAGGTGAAGAGTTTCGATGAGATTTGTGCATGACCGAAATATGCTTATGTAGCAGCAGGAAATATGCGTTAGCAAGGATAAAACTGTTTCAGTTATTATTGGTGGAGTTGTTGCTCTTGTTTCAATAAAAGTTACAGTACTCGGACATCAGCAGTCACGCTATTCGCGTAGCCCAGGCAACGACCACGCATGCTTCTCTAGTGATTATTACGCACGCGCACTGGCATCCAGATTCTCCGCTCGCACCATTATCTCGGCATGGTATCTGCCACTATCGTTAGAGGCTCTGCAGTTGCGTGTTACGACACTGGTTGCAAGCGTTCTTCGATTTTTGATTTCGACGGCCGAAGAGGGCAAGGGTAATTGCTATCACCTATGCCTACGCTTCCACCCTCTTCACACACTAAACACCACACGCAACAGATGCGTCACTTTAGGGAGAAGCTTTGCGCGGACCCTCACCCTCTTGCATGCGTAATCGTGCGAAAGACAATTAAACTTTGGAGCCGGATATCTCGGAACACAGGCGTGCTAGAAAAAATCTTCCAACTGAAACTGTGTACAAACACCACTGCCTACATTTTTTCAATATAAACATGCCAACTTACCGCAGCCAGTAAAAAGTTAATTATTAAATTTTAGTTAATTGGGCTGCTGACAGCGATAATTATCATCTAACTTTCTGTCCCCCTGGCCGCTTAACTTATTTGCACAAGTGGTTCTCACGTGCCTTCGAGCGCCTAATTTTAAAAAAATCATAAAGCTTAATTTTGAACACCCGGTAGATTGCTATTATTTCTGTGCCGTATAGGAATTTAGGATTGCAGTTAAAGAATAGCGTTGTTGTTTTCCTTGGAACATCCACATACACTTACATAGAGCACGCGTGTGTTCCAACTGCTTATGCGCAGTGCACTATGACGTAATACAACCCGCCTTGGTGACTAAGCTGCTAAGCTGTTGTCCTGAAAAGCTCGAGACCACTGGTTCAAATCCCGGCCATGGTGGTCATGTTTAGACACTGTGGAATGCTCAAGGCACCCGTGTGCATAAATGCAGGTGCTTATTAAGTAATCCAAAGTAATTATACTAAATACGGCGTACCACAAAGCGAAAGATAATGAAAATAGAGTCAAGTTAATGATTAGTTTGAAGTTAGTGGTCTTTTTGTCTCGCTTTTCTGCTCCCGCATTGCTACACGCAGCGTTTTTTATTATGATGTACCAGCAGGCTCAATGAACTGCTATGGTGGGCCACGTAGGAGCCGGTCTCCTAGTCACACAGAAGCACTTGATTAAGTTTTGTGTAATCAGGGGATCACTGCATAGATTCAAGAACACAATGGATTATATGATCACGAATTTTTATAAACTCACTTTCCTAGCTCAACATTTAAGTGATCTCACATATTCAGGGAGCTTGAAAATAATATAGAAAACTCCGTGTATTATTGAAGCGGGAGCAGTTACAAAAAAAATAATTTCAATATGCTAAGCCACACCCTACTTACGCGGAGTCTAAAATCGTAGCGCAAAGAGAAAGCCCAAAATAGAAAATAAATATTCTGAAGAACAGTTTCAAGCTAAAAAAAAAGGCGTATATGTCTCCGAGGGCTTTTTCCGTAAACATCAGAAACGAAAGACGACAACTGCGGAACAGTGCAGCTGCCAACAAAAAGAATTGCGAGAAAGTCAGGTTCACATACGATAAACTTAGGATAGACAGTGACCTATTTCAATGGAAAGAAGGGCGCAACATGCAGTTGTCACCTCACCAACAGGATAAGCGTATTTCATGAACTACGCCCCCTTATAATACACCGCTCGTATGTAACCAGCTAAACCAGGTAAATACTCGGAACAACGTCAATAATGTGGCTGAACTGGAAGGATCCTCTTTACACATAAAGGTCACATTGCATGGTTAACAGAGTTGTGGTTTTACTCAGATAGTACGAAATAGCACTGGAAAATTTCTATCGGGCGTTTTCGCCTAGAAAGGAAACAACATACAAATGACAAAACGAAAACGTAACAATCACAAATTGCAACAAAATTTAATGAATCTTTTTCTACGGTATTCACAAATAATGACGGCAGAACGCCTCACTTCCTCTCAGTATCCCAAAGCCAGCAAATCGATAACGTTATCGTATCCCAGAAGGGCATTCTGTCACTTCTGCACAATATTGATACTAAGAAATTTCCACGTACTGACAGCATACCTACTGCCTTCCTGGTCAGGTATGCCACATGGTGCAGTAAATACCTGCCTATAGTAGTAGTAGTAGTAACAGACCAGTATTTCAGCCAGTAACTAAAGGCCGAATATTTGGACCGCCTACGCAACCAGTCGATGCTGCTCGTAATGTCCAACGTGTCACTATTTAAAGCAGCGTTATCTTTGACTGAAAATGCAGAAATGTTGGATTGATTTCTAAAGCAGAATGTTCCTGTTCCGTTTCATCTTACAGGCCCATATAATTGTTGCGTAAATGTTCCATGTTGCTTTCAGTATATTGCTTTCAACCTAACTGAGGTGCGCGAAAATTGATGTAGAAAAGGAATACACCTGGACACCTTTCAAACTTATTTTAACGTTTCTTGAATATAAATTATTATCAATAACTGGGAACAACTATTTAGAAAAAACAATTTCAGCCATGACAGCACTCGTGGAGCTAATTCATGGTTCTTCAGCTGTTACTGATCTGCAAAGCGTATTGAAATTATCTTTTTCGTGAAATATTCTCATTGCGTCTCACACTTTAAACTTCATTAAAACTAAAACCACTGTAAAAAATTCAGCATATCCCACGTATCGTGGCAATCGATGTCATGCGGAACACACGGACGGAAGATGATTGCGGTGTGAATTTTCGCTGAGTGAGACGTTACGAAATGACGCTAAACATATGCACAAATGTTGTACGCACAGGCACAGGACAGACAGACAGACAGACAGACAGACAGACAGACAGACAGACAGACAGACAGACAGACAGACAGACAGACAGATAGATAGATAGATAGATAGATAGATAGATAGATAGATAGATAGATAGATAGATAGATAGATAGATAGATAGATAGATAGATAGACAGACAGACAGACAGACAGACAGACAGACAGACAGACAGACAGACAGACAGACAGACAGACAGACAGACAGACAGACAGACAAACAGACAGACAGACAGACAGATAGATAGATAGATAGATAGATAGATAGATAGATAGATAGATAGATAGATAGATAGATAGATAGATAGATAGATAGATAGATAGATAGATAGATAGATAGATAGATAGATAGATAGATAGATAGATAGATAGATAGATAGATAGATAGATAGATAGATAGATAGATAGATAGATAGATAGATAGATAGATAGTACGCAAAGAAATGCTTAACATTTAACGATGATTTACTCCTTGCATGAATTGAAGCTCTTCTATACAATCGAACCCGGTGCTTAGATCATGTACCTGTTAAGCCGGGCATTTCGTATGGGTGTGTGCTAGGGCTCTTGTTCTTTTTAATGCTTAATAATGCTGTAGTTCAGAGTATATTTGTTTAAATTAAGCCACATGCGGACGACTGCATAATCTAACGCAGCATACAGAACCCTAGTGATGAGGCTCAACTTAACAAAACTTTAGAACAGACTGCATTGAGATGCATATCTACTGGCAAATGAAAATAATTGAAAAAATCACTTGCGCTCACTGTGACACGCAAACGACAGCCGTTGAGTTTCTCATACTGCATAGGCGGCCACTCTTTCGCTGTTGTAAACAGATATAAATCTTTAGGGGTGACAATTGACGTCAGAGCTGAGATGGCATGACCATATGTCAAGAGTTCTAAAGAGAGCTATGCAGAAACTTGATTTCTGAAAAAGAAATTTGCGAGAATATATTCATGCAGTGAAATTAATGTGTATAAAGCCTTGAATTATCCTGTGCTAGAATGTGCATCGACAGCTTAGGATTGATACACCAAGCAACATAAAAACACTTGATCAGTTCAAAACAAAGTGGTTAGATAATTATATAGGCTTCAGCGCAATTTAGATGAAGACCATAGGAGACGCACAGAAGACAGACGAGTGCTGGTCTGTCTTCTGTGTCTCTTAATTTGTCTTCGTCTAAATTGCGCTGAAGCCTATCTAATTATGTATTAACTCACCCAAGTCAAAGTGGTTAGGTTTGTATATAGTTCTAGCTGGCGAACTTTAGCGAGTGCTTGGAAAAAATAGATAAAGAAAACGGGTTTAGAATGTCTACAAAGGCGGTGCCAACACGGCTGAATATTGTAATGCACCTGCTATTTTGTTATGTACTTGGTATCATCATCATCATCATCATCAGCCTGACTACGTCCACTGCAGGACAAAGGCCTCTCCCATGTTCCGCCAGTTAACCCGGTCCTGTGCTTGCTGCTTCCAATTTATACCCGCAAACTTCTTAATCTCATCTGCCCACCTAACCTTCTGTCTCCCCCTAACCCGCTTCCCTTCTCTGGGAATCCAGTCAGTTACCCTTAATGACCAGCGGTTATCCTGTCTACGCGCTACATGCCCTGCCCATGTCCATTTCTTCTTCTTGATTTCAGCTATGATATCCTTAACCCCCGTTTGTTCCCTAATCCACTCTGCTCTCTTCTTGTCTCTTAAGGTTACACCTACCATTTTTCTTTCCATTGCTCGCTGCGTCGTCCTCAATTTAAGCTGAACCCTCTTTGTAAGTCTCCAGGTTTCTGCTCCGTAGCTAAGTACCGGCAAGATACAGCTGTTATATACCTTCCTCTTGAGGGATAGTGGCAATCTACCTGTCATAATTTGAGAGTGCTTGCCGAATGTGCTCCACCCCATTCTTATTCTTCTAGTTACTTCAATCTCGTGGTTCGGCTCTGCGGTTATTACCTGCCCTAAGTAGACATAGTCTTTTACAACTTCAAGTGCACTATTACCTATCTCGAAGCGCTGCTCTTTGCCGAGGTTGTTGTACATTACTTTCGTTTTCTGCAGATTAATTTTAAGACCCACTTTTCTGCTCTCCTTGTCTAACTCCGTAATCATGAGTTGCAATTCGTCCCCCGAGTTACTCAGCAATGCAATGTCATCGGCGAAGCGCAGGTTACTAAGGTATTCTCCATTGACTCTTATCCCTAACTGTTCCCATTCTAGGCTTCTGAAAACCTCCTGTAAGCACGCGGTAAACAGCATTGGGGAAATTGTGTCCCCCTGCCTTACACCCTTCTTGATTGGTATTCTGTTGCTTTCTCTATGAAGCACTGTGGTAGCAGTTGATCCCCTGTAGATTTCTTCCAGAATGTTTACATATACTTCATCTACGCCCTGATTCCGCAGTGTTTGCATGACGGCTGATATTTCTACTGAATCAAACGCCTTCTCGTAATCTATGAAGGCTATGTATAGTGGTTGGTTATACTCTGAGCATTTCTCTATTACCTGATTGATAGTATGAATGTGGTCAATTGTTGAGTAGCCTGTTCGAAATCCTGCTTGTTCCTTTGGTTGATTGAATTCTAATGTTTTCTTTACTCTGTTAGCAATTACCTTTGTAAATAGCTTGTATACTACAGAGAGCAAGCTGATCGGCCTGTAATTCTTCAAGTCCTTGTCATCTCCTTTCTTATGTATTAAGATGATGTTAGCGTTCTTCCAAGACTCTGGTACTCTTCCCGCCAGGAGACACCTCGTAAACAGGGTGGCTAGTTTTTCTAACACAATCTGTCCTCCATCTTTCAGCAGATCTGATGTTACCTGATCCTCACCAGCAGCTTTGCCCCTTTGCATGCTCTCCAAAGCTTTTCTGACTTCTTCTATCATTACTGGTGGGGTGTAATCTGGGTTACTGCTAGTTCTTATAGTATTAAGGTCGTGGTTGTCTCGGCTACTGTACAGATCCCTGTAAAACTCCTCCGCTATCTTAACTATCCTATCCATATTGGTAGTTATTTTGCCTTCTTTGTCCCTTAGTGCATACATCCGACTTTTGCCTATCCCAAGTTTCCTCTTCAATGCTTTGACACTTCCTCCGTTTTTCAGAGCGTGTTCAATTCTCTCCATGTTATACCTTCTTACATCGCATACTTTACGTCTATTAATCAACTTCGAAAGCTCTGCCAGTTCTATTTTGTCTGTTGTACTTGACACTTTCATGATTTGACGCTTCTTAATTAGGTTCTTCGTTTGCTGTGAAAGCTTGCCAGTGTCCTGTCTAACTACCCTGCCTCCAACTTCCACTGCACACTCCATAATGATACTCGTCAGATTATCATTCATTGTATCTACGCTAAGGTTGGTTTCCTCACTGAGAGCCGAGTACCTGTTCTGCAGTGACACTCTGAATTCCTGTACTTTCCCTCTCAGTGCTAGCTGATTGATTGGCTTCTTGCGTATCAAGTTCTTTCGTTCCTTCTTCAAGTCTAGGCGAATTCGAGACCATACCATTCTATGGTCACTGCATCGTACCTTGCCAATCACTTCCACATCCTGCACGATTCCAGGGTGTGCACTCATTATAAAGTCTATTTCGTTCTTATTTTCGCCATTAGGGCTCCTCCATGTCCACTTGCGGTTTTCTCGTTTTCGGTAGAAGGTATTCAAAATCCGTAAATTATTGCGTTCTGCGAATTCTACTAGTAGCTCTCCTCTGGCGTTTCTAGTACCGATGCCATAATCTCCTACTGCCTGGTCTCCAGCCTGCTTCTTCCCTACCTTTGCATTAAAGTCGCCCATCACTATAGTATACTGTGTTTTTACCTTACTCATTGCCGATTCCACGTCTTCATAGAAGCTTTCAACTGAAGCGTCATCATGGCTGGATGTAGGCGCGTAAGCCTGTACTACCTTCATCTTGTATCTTTTATTCAGTTTAATTACGATACCTACCACCCTTTCATTAATGCTATAGTATTCCTCTATGTTGCCAGCTATGTTTCTGTGAATGAGGAACCCCACTCCCAGTTCTCTTCTGTCTGCCAAGCCCCTGTAGCAAAGGACGTGCCCATTCTGTAGCACCGTATAGGCCTCATCTGTCCTCCTAACCTTGGTACTTGGTATACATAGAGCCATACAGTACATAGAGCCACTGTCCAGCAGAGCCAACCGTTCACACCATGATAAATTAAAGAATGACTATTCCCGCTGCACTAAATGTTTTGCGAATTCTTTTTTTCGAAGACAATTCGTATATGGAACCACCTGCCAGCCGGCCTTGTGGAATGTCTGCCTTTCTTGTACAAGTTCATGTTGTTGATCTTGTTGATCACTTTCTTGTGAAAGTTCTTATGTTGTAATCGCTTTGAGCATCATTAACACCCGTTATAGTTTCAAACTTTACCTATATCTCTTACAATGTTTTTTGAAAAACACTTTAAACATCTTTTAAGAACTGCCTTCCGCGTCTCTACCTTTTTTCATTTCTTCCTCTCGTGTTTCTTTTTTTTTACGTGAAAATAAGTTCTGTCATTTCTTTCTGCAAACAGCTTGCTTAAAACACTGCCCATATGCTTTGTATTTCGCAATTCAGGAGCGCTCTTTGCCCCTCCCCCCCCCCCTTCTTGTTCTTGACGATTGATGTAACACGATTGTTCTATCTTTACATCACTTCGATTAATACTTGTTACACCAACTCCTGCTTACAGCCTCACGCAGAGGCTAGCAAGCTGTATAAATGAATAAATATTAAATAATAAGTATATCGTTTCTGAACTTCCACATTTCCTTCTCAACATAAAGTCTTGAAATAAAAGAAATGTATTAGTGCGCGTGAATATTTCTGACACACGCTGACGTAATAATCCGAATTCACGTCACTCTTGTAACATTCTCGATGCAGCGTCAAGCGCTTTGCTTAATGGCTGACAGTTTTTGCTGGTTTTTAATGTTTACCGCGTAGGCATTGGAATTTTATTTGGCCACGGTGGAAGTAGACTCACTTGCGCACCCTACAGGCATGCCACCACAGTCGGCCGCCACCACGAGGAAATGAAACATCGAACTCAGCGACGCCGATAATAAATCCATCGAACTGTATTCGGCGAGCTGTGACGATTCTAACGATGAATCCAATGCAGTTTAAAGTCGTAAACCAAAACGAACACCACTGTGTGCTTCACCACCTTCAACAGCATCCACTTTGAAGCAGATGGTGACTTCGAATAACTATACTGTCATATTTGTGCCAATCCAGCCGTTCGACCACTTGAAGAACCTGAATTGGCTTACCACCTCGAGAAAACTAGAGTACTTTGTGCCAAATTAAATCAAGGATGTGCGAGTCCACCCCCAAAAACATGCCTTGGCCGTCGACGTAATACACGAGGCATCTCTCTTATTTCTGTCCCGTATCCCAAAGATAGACGGTATCAAGATAAAAGCTCATATTCTACTGAGCAAGGACATGGTGGTTGATGTGATATACGATGTTCACATCACCATTCCTTGTGCCGATCTTCCTATGCTAATCAAGGAAGCAAGTTATTGTACCACCACGCTGATTGTTTTTTTCTGCTTTATATACAGCACACCTCTCTCCCGCGTCTGCTTCGCAAAGAGGAACCTGAGTGGACTTCCGCCCCTGCAAAGCCAATCTTTCGTAGAAATGATGAAGTTCTAGAAGAAACGAGTGCCTTCTGCGGATTAGTTGCAACTACGTTTTACTAATCTCTGAGCGTCCTTCAGCAAGTGGAAAATAAAACAAAAAGCGCAGCACACAGCGACAGCGCTATCAGTGTTAGTTGCAAAGCTTTTCATTTTCTTTTTCTATACGATTGTGCGACACGCAAGCACAAGGAACGTGCTCACGCTCTTGTAACGTAACCAACAGCACACAGACTTCAGCGGTGAATTTCGGACACGTCTCCTACCCGGCACTTCGTATATATGCTTCTGCCCTATTTTCATGATCCTTTTTTCATTTTCGCCATATTACGATCGACCCTCCAGTTCTCTACTAAAATGAACGAGACACTTCGTAGGCAGCAGCGTGTCGTCGCAATCGCGAACGAACTATTTCTTCCATTCCCGTGGAGTCGACAAGTCTGATAGCTGTGGCGATGGTTTGTTTGCTGGTGACAGCTGGGTAGTTCCAACTTTCTAAACGTAGGCATTAAAACGCACCGGAAAGCAGTGTCAGAGCTCCTTTCATTCTTCTGTATTTCATCGATGTCGAGGCGAAGTTTGCAGCTCCTATACAACTGTCGAGGCACTGGTATAGTTCGAAGTTTCCTTGTCTATAAAGAATGTCCTACGCTTGTTTTGTTACCTCAGTTTATGTGTGCGTGATCTGTTGACATATACATTTTGTTCTCAAACTATTTCTTCTTTTTTGTTGCCCGTATGTATTTCCTTCGATGCTTTTTTTTAATTCACACTGGCGTTTGTAACGCCTTCTTTATAATAAAAAACGCTCCTCATTCCATAGTTTAACCTCTCCAACCCAGCTACATTTCCAACTACTCGGTCTCGTTTCTTTAGATGTTCCTCTCACATGGCACTTCTCGCAGATCGAGCGGCTTACCAGAAGGCGCAGGCTTTTTTATTGATAAACCAGAATGTGGAACACATACAGTGTCGTCTCTTCATTCAGAAGGAGGCTCTGTTTTTTACACGATGACATCCAACGAGGACTTCATCCAAAGTTTATTATAATTAAAGAATATTCAAGTTTTTTGAGGATGTCAAAGTAAAGCGTATATGGTTTATTTAGAGTCGTCTTACATCCATCAAGATCCAGGCAGTAGACCAGATAAATTCAACAAGACCTCTCCTCCTCTCCGAGCGATTGGTTTGGTTGAAATACCACTTGTAGGCAACTGTTCATGGGACACTGTTCATGGAACACTGATCATGGAACACTGTTCATGGAAGATATCAAACAAGGTAGAAGCCAAAGCAAAACACGCCTTGCGATCTATTCTTCCGGAGTTTCAGCATCAAATAAAAAAACAGGAACCAAGCTATGTAATTAGGAGCATCTTTTTTATTGAAGATTTAGTTATGATGGGCATTCCAAGTGTATTTGCGAAGCCTGCTGACGGTCGTGGCTCAAGCTGAGATGAAATGTGCTGGAAGCTCCGTCAGGTGAACAATTATGAAGACGTGCAAGTATAACTTCAATCGTAAGGACGCAGACGGGTGCACTCTCTCGACTGAGCTCACAAGACTGCTCTTTCCCTCCTTGCACGTGATATGCTCTCCCCGCTTACGTCATGACGAAGTGACAGAGAGCAAAAAAGAAAAAAAAAACGTTTGAAATCAAATAGAACTTTATTTCGTCCACAAGTTTCTAGGTTGTGAAACATGAGGGCTTGAGGAAAATTGGAACTATCCACTTGAGAAGCCTCGAGTGTCCGTTCTACGGAGCAGCCATACATACCCTGTCTTGTTGATGCTATGCTATAGATCGGATCATAATAACTGCAATCCTTGTTCGTATAGCAACACAACTTGTTGCGATCTCATTCATACTTTTGCGATGGAAATAGAGAGAAACAACTTTATTAGACGTCAGACTAAAACGTAAAGATATTATTCCGCCAGGAGGACCACGGCCAGCTGGTCGGCGAAGGTCGCCGACGCCAACCACATCCGTCAGTGGGTACGTTTGAGAGGGTAAGATTGTGAGGGGTTGGCAGAGCTGCAGGGGACGAGAAGAGAATGTATTCTACGTTTACGTCCTTACATAGGCAACTGTGGCCCGAAACCGCTCATGTGTTTGAAATCACAAAATCTCATTACAGCTAGTAACGTGACATGTTCCCACCAAAACCATGCACACGTGCGTAGTGCGCGGAGCCAACCGAAATTTAATAACATTAGCCAACCACAACAAAAATCGGAAAACTCAGCATCGGCAGCAAAACCTTAGAAAGATTAGAAGAAAAAAGCCTGAGAAACTAGGTCGATCACTAGCTTTTTTATTGGCCCTAATGGCCTGGCGTCTCTAGAGCATGCTCTGCCCCACCACGGTGGTCTAGTGGCTAAGGTACTCGGCTACTGACCCGCAGGTCGCGGGATAATCCCGGCTGTGGCGGCAGCATTTCTGATGGAGGCGGAAACGTTGTAGGCCCGTGTGCTCTGATTTGGGTGCACGTTAAAGAACCCCAGGTGGTCGAAATTTCCGAAGCCCTCCACTACCGCATCCTAATAATCATATGGTGCTTGACGACGCTGCCCGATGTGCCCACGATGTAGCGCCCACACTGTTAATACCCTTGTCAAAAGTAGACGCAGCTAGCGAACTTCATCACATCGCGCATAATGCCACGCTTGCGCACTGAAATTCTCCACCTAACTCCAATCATCGCCCTAAGAGTCTTAAGTCATTACTCCAGAAACAACTGCCATCCAAGATTTCTCGACGTGACGCTACAATGCTGTGCCGGCTGTGGACCGGGGTAGCGTTTACCAAGTCATTCAGCCATCGTATCGGCATGGCGGATTCATCCATGTGTGAAAGCTGCAACTGTATAGAGACTATTGAACATCTCTTGTGCCACTGCACCCAATTTGATGAAGATCACCGGACTCTCCAGTGTGCCTTGAATAGACTCGATGACCGGCCATTTATAGAAGCAAATATCTTAGGAGCCTGGTCGCGCAGCACATCAGCACAGAAAGCCACACGAGCCCTCCTGAGATACTTGACAGCAAATTCATTGAAGGACCGCCTGTGAAACTCGGCATTTTGTGTGTGATGTGACATGTGTCTATCCTTCTCTCTCTCTTTTACTCCCCTCTCCCCCTTCCCATGTGTGGGGTAGCAAACTGAACGCATAGTCTAGATAACCTCCCAGCCTTTCCTACATTCCTTTTCTCTCTCTCCTTGGGAGGTGCTCGAAATTTCCGAAGCCCTCCACTACTGCATCTCTCATAATCATATGGTGGTTTCCAGACGTTAAACCCCACATACCAATCAATCATCTAGAGCACGCTGCATACTTTTTTGAAGGCGAAGCATTTATTAGTGAACTTGGCGACTTTGAGCGTATCTATCCAGCCGCTTACGTTTGGGTGCTCTCGTGGTCTTCCCCTTAACTTGGCTCGAACCAAAATTACCTTGGGAGATGGTTTGGCGAATATGACGCGTTGGTCAAAACATATTGTCACAATCCCGTCGCGTACGTCGTCGAAAATTTCCCACTAGACTGTGGGTATGTGCCGCTAGTGTGCGGGTATGTCCCACAGGTAATTGACACTAGTATCTACCCAAGAACGACGAGAACACACAAGGGCAATTTTAGCGCGCGAGCACTAAGAAATATCCGACATCGGTAGCGTCGACCCGATGAATGCAAAGAATAAATGTCAGGGTCCCAGCTGGAATCGAACCCAAGCATTCTGCGTGGTAATGAAGCATTTTACCACAAAGCCACGCCAGGTCGTGGAAGTATACTTTTCAAAGAGACGTTATTCTTCGTGAAACGTCAATAGTGCTTGCAGTGCTGCCAGCCAATTTAATAAACATTACATATGTACTCCTTTTATACAGCCGTCACGTTGGGTTAACGTTAATTGTGGTTTGTTGCCATGCGCTGAAGTTGATTTTTGTAGCAGTGTCCAGGGCCAGCATGCTCGCGAGCATCAGCGCTTCACATCAGCTTCTCGTGTTGCTAATAGAAATGTTCAGGCTGACATTGTTGCGCAAGGGCAAACAACTGATTATATAAACATCTGCAACTCTTCAACATACGTCTGTGCGTGCAACTTTTGTACTTATATTTAGCGTCATTTCATGACGTGTCACTCAATGAAAAAATTGCAGCACGGTCACCTTCCCTCCGCATGCTTCGCATAACGTCGATTCCTAAATACGTGAGATCTGCCAAATTTTCTTTTAATTTGAAGAATAAATCAGCGGCTATGTTAAGTGCTAGTGAGGCGGATGTGTACTTCTTCTTAGTCTCTGCAATTTTCGACGAAATTTATGGACAACGGCTCAGGCATCTCAGCCCCAAGTGAAGTGAGTTGCTCGCAGACAACCAAACACAACATTGTTAGACATTCCGATGCCAAATCTTGTTGCAGCTGCCTTTCTCTCCTCCAGATCATTTCATAGTTTACATTCTACACAAACGCGCCCCGCCGCGATGGTCTAGTGGCTAAGGTACTCGGCTGCTGACCCGCAGGTCGTGGGATCGAATCCCGGCTGCGGCGGCCGCATTTCCGATGAAGGCAGAAGTGTAGTAGGCCCGTGTGGTCAGTTTCGGGTGCACGTTAAAGAACCGCAGGTGGTCTAAATCTCCGGAGCCCTCCACTACGGCGTCTCTCGTAATCATATGGTCGTTTTGGGACGTTAAACCCCACATATCAATCAATTCTACACAAATGCGCCAGCCCCTTAACCACATATGTGACGAGTGCGTGACGGCCACAGCAAATTTCGCCAAAGCTGAAAAGCGCAACGCTTTCTGTCCATCTATTTGTGCGGCCTTCGCTACACATACTGCATAAATTTGACACGTTGTTTTTCAGGCCGGTTGTAGCTTGGCATGCATTTCTGGTGGACGGAATACTAGCACGTTTTCTTCGGGCCTGTTGAGCGACGCTTCTTGCCGCTTTTGTGGTGAAATTTGTATGCACGTACCGGTAGCATAAAACTCACAAACAATATCTAATGAAAAAATCTGGGAAGCTTACGCAGCATCCCGTATTGCGCTTCGCATTCCAGCTAACGTATTTTCAAGGTCATGTGCAGCTGCGGCTCCATTAAAGAATACCATTTTAAGCTTGCACGGATTTTATATTCGGATAGGTCTTTACAGAAGTTCATGACCAAAAACTGTCCTAGTGTTTGCTTTTGTGCGTGTTTGAGTAACAAAAAATGCGAACAATAGGCGAATAAAAGTTCCAGGCCCATGCACTTCATGCATAGTCGTAGAAGGTTCGGGGCCCAGATCTCAATAACTTTGTTCACCGTCTGAAGTGATCTTTCCACGCACCGCGGCAGCGGGTGCTGGCCATCTGTGGCTAAGCTCAGAACTAAGCTTTGCGAAAAGTTAATGAATAAAAACGGCTTTTCAGCTTCTGCACAAAGTGGGCCTGCATGCATTTGCGAGCATATTATGGCGCGAGGCAACCCCTTAATTAGTAATGAAAGCAAAGCCTGCAATTTCGCTAATTATATTTTTTGGTACTGGTTACGAATATAGATCTTCTAGTGATGATGGCGAAAGCAGAGGGCTAAATGCTTTTTTGAGAACATTTTCAGGTCCCGCTGGCTTATTATTTTTTTATGGCTCGGCTAGCAGGCCTGCCTTGACGCAAAAGATGCATGGCTCTGCTTCAGGAACTTTGCTTGACTGCGGCCACGACGCTCTCGATTCGAGCAAAACAACGCTCCAGGCGGGTCTGACTTGAACGTGTAATGGCTTAACAGGGCATAGAGTAATTTACCGGGTTTTGCTCAGTGCCGAGTAAAGAAATGTTCAAGTAGTTAGGCTGCATTTGCTCAATAAAATAGCAGACCACGGAGTCAATTAAGCCACAAACGTCAGGCGTCTGGCATCCCTTCTATTTAGTGTAGCAGAAGCTCTCCAGCCACACGATCACAACCTTGTTCTCCCTGCCTATTAGCGATCTTTAAATGCCAAGACAAACAAGATCGCCAACGTATCCTAATGACCCTCCAAGCATTTTCTTAGCGCCAGATACATCATTATGAAATGCTAGGAAACCATCTGTTACGATCAGTTAACGGTACGCAGCATATCAAGCCCAGCGCCTGGCCCTTTTAGGACAGCGACGAGTTTTAGAGGCAGTATTTATTTACCATCTAAAAGTGCTATAATTTGAAAGCTTCAATGATCGACAATTTCGTATAGGAAATCTGAAACTTGTGGGGGTGCTGACACCCCCCCTGTAAAGTTGTCTGCGCCGCGTGGCGCACGTGTCTCGCCCCAAGGCTTTGTTGCGGTGGTGACCACCGCCGGGCGATAGATGGCGTTGTGTTCGCTTTCAGTACCACTGTTGGTAGAGTGGTAGCGCCGGCGGTGGCCCCTGGCGGAAGGCAGGCCTTGGCGGTGGGCGAGAGTGGAGCGAGCCTCTTCTGCGCGTGGCGGCTGCCGCGAACGGTTGTCTGTAGCGCGGGTCCCCGGTGCTCGGCACCGCGGGCTTCGCGCCGGGGTCCCACGTGGAAAGTCAGGCGTTGGCGACGCCGTCTTGGGTATGTGCTAGTGTGTTGAGTGTGTTAGTGTGTGTTTATCATGTTATTGTGTGTTTAGTGTGTCACTGGGTTATGTTGTTTGTATGGTAGCGTGTTAGTTAAAATTGATGTATCATTCGGCGGACGATATCGTCGTCTAAATTAGTTAATAAAAATATGTATGTGGGTGCTTGGTACCGATCGTGTCACTGTGTCCGTCACTCCAAGAGCGTGGCGTGGCGGTGCGCGCATTCGCCTCGCCGGGACCCCACCACTGGCTGCCCAACGTGGGGCTCTTGGAGTATCGGACGACAGTTTTTGCGGTTTGGTACAGGGATTTTGTTAGAGCCGGAGTAGAGTAGGCCTAGGGGGGACTTCTTTGCTGGCGTCGGTGGTGTGCTTTGTTGAGAAGCGAGGGGATTGGTTTTGTAACGTGTTTCAATTTGTCGGCAGGTTGACTTTCTATTTTTTTTTTGCTCGCAAGTGTTCTTATCTTTTTGTTGTCAGTTTTCAAAAACGTTGTTGAATTAGGACGAGAGCCATGCGGTCCGCATCCTGGGGTGAGCAAGGCCTAGAGCACGTGGTTTGTAGGCCAGGCCCGAAGCGAGTGAGTACGGAAGCCTCGTGGGTGGTCCCATTTTCTGTAAATAGCTTCTTCTATATCTTTGGGCTCAGGGAGCCGGGCGTCGTTGCTGACTTGTATTGCGGCTCGACGCCGGGGCGTCGTGACACCGCCCGGGGCGGTGGACGCCGATCGCTCGGTAAGCTGCTGTGTGCGGCGAGCGATAGGGCCACCTCACAGAGTGGACGTCTCCTCGCGGCTGCCTCTTCTGCGCCTAGGCTGGGTGCTGGGTGGATGCCGGTTGTTGCCGAGCGACTCATTAGGCCTAAGGCTCTGCACAGCCGCCTGTCGCACGTGGCACAACTAGGTGGATCGTGGCGTTGAGGTGTTGCGCTCTGCTTCCCTCACTTTTTTTTTTCTTGTGAGCATGAGTTAGGAAAAGTGATTTTTGTTTTATTTTGATGGGCGTCTCGGCCACCACCGATGTATTAGCTAGCAGTACTAACCACCGTACCACGTGGCCGAAAAGCCTGAAGCTCCCTCCCCTGGGCCGCGCTCCTTTGTTTCTTTCGAGTTTTGTTTTTTGTTGATGTATTCAGCGGGAGGGATGTCATCCACGGCCGGCTGTCCTGCGCATCGTCAGCGTCGCTGGCCAGGAATGCGGTCGTGAGTTCGGGCGATGAAGATGCCTGGGACCTGCGCAACTGCCTGCAGTCCGGCGCCCTCGCGAGTGCTGGTCGCAACTGGAAGACGTGTCGGTGCTAGCGACGGATCGTCGCGCCGACGGCAACGTTGCTGTTGCGGGGCCGGTACTGAGGTGAAGCCTAGCCGGACAGTGCAGCAGTGTCGACCAGCGGCGGTGTCGTGGTGCAAGGACATTATGGTCGTGCGATATCATTTTTTTGTTAAAGCTTGTGTAGCTAATTTTCGATTTTGGGATATGGTTTGATTTAAGGTTGGGGGAATGTGGGGGTGCTGACACCCCCCCTGTAAAGTTGTCTGCGCCGCGTGGCGCACGTGTCTCGCCCCAAGGCTTTGTTGCGGTGGTGACCACCGCCGGGCGATAGATGGCGTTGTGTTCGCTTTCAGTACCACTGTTGGTAGAGTGGTAGCGCCGGCGGTGGCCCCTGGCGGAAGGCAGGCCTTGGCGGTGGGCGAGAGTGGAGCGAGCCTCTTCTGCGCGTGGCGGCTGCCGCGAACGGTTGTCTGTAGCGCGGGTCCCCGGTGCTCGGCACCGCGGGCTTCGCGCCGGGGTCCCACGTGGAAAGTCAGGCGTTGGCGACGCCGTCTTGGGTATGTGCTAGTGTGTTGAGTGTGTTAGTGTGTGTTTATCATGTTATTGTGTGTTTAGTGTGTCACTGGGTTATGTTGTTTGTATGGTAGCGTGTTAGTTAAAATTGATGTATCATTCGGCGGACGATATCGTCGTCTAAATTAGTTAATAAAAATATGTATGTGGGTGCTTGGTACCGATCGTGTCACTGTGTCCGTCACTCCAAGAGCGTGGCGTGGCGGTGCGCGCATTCGCCTCGCCGGGACCCCACAAACTTACCTGGCATCCAAGTTGTAATAAAATAGCGAAGTGGGCTAGTAGGAAACGATAAATATTTGTAAGAAATCAGTGTGAACAGGACGGAGCACCACACGACAACGACAGAGCGTTATTTAGCAACTGAAGTTCATTGCAACAAAAAATGAACCCAACGAAAACCAAGACCACGCGTGAGCAGAAAGTTGACGTTACGTCACAGAAATCATTAACCGGGCGCACCTCGTAATCTAGTAAATAGATTGTTCAGATAAGCATTTGTCACCTTTTTCATTGAAGAACGTTTCAGTGAGTTCACAAGTGAGTTGAAATTGTGTTTCAGCATGATCACCGCTATAGAGAGCACAACAAAAAGTTTAGTCACATGTGATCTGCAATGGGATCAAAGATGTTACGTCAGCATTCCTTTCCAGGTATTATTGTGCAGGTGAAAGCTTTTGTTCACGCATTTAGCGGGTTGGCCTATGTACACCTTTCTGCAGGAGAACAGAATCATCGCAATCCCACCAGTTCCTGCTCCATTGGTGTTGACTGTAACTAGGAGCTTCGTCACGTACACGTGACCTAGACAGTCACCTACTGCGCATGTCACAGCGTGTGTGTCTGTCCTATATAAACAGGGCTTTACCAAACAATCAACGCCTTTCAGACACTGCTTCCGCCCCTTAACATTGT
Source organism: Rhipicephalus microplus (assembly GCF_043290135.1). Classification (NCBI taxonomy): domain Eukaryota; kingdom Metazoa; phylum Arthropoda; class Arachnida; order Ixodida; family Ixodidae; genus Rhipicephalus; species Rhipicephalus microplus. The sequence goes on from NW_027464605.1 coordinate 165,083, forward strand.
CCAGAGAATTCTCCCATCTGTCTATATGTCCATGTTCGCCCATTTGTCCGTCCATCCGTTCGTCTGCACGTACGTCCACCTGTCTATCCGTATGTGCGTCCGTCAGTCTATCTGTGCATTCCTCTAACTAGTAAGTGACTACCCCGTAGATATTATGAACCTTAGGACCTATAGCTCCGCCAACTTGTCGTCATTCACTTCGTGGAGATGCACTGATTTTTCTTAACCCTCTCAAATTAATATTACGACTGTCTGTTCGCGCTTTTCCTTGGTTGGTATAAACTGACAATCACCTTCAGTGCATTGCGCTTAACTACAGCGGACCTTAACCCGACGTGATAGCTGTATCGTGAAAGTACATATGTAGTGTTTATAAAACTGGATAGCCATCACCACACCCCTAATTGATGTTTCACGAACGTTGCGATATAATTGAAAAGCAGTTGTGAGGCCTGTGAGACCTGTGGTAGAATGCTTGGTTTTTACGCAGAAAGCGGAGTTTGATTCCTGCGGGGACCATGACATTTTTTTTTTTACAATCATCGGGTCGACACACCTGATGTCAGCTTTTGCTTAACGCTAACGCGTTAATATTACCCATGAGTGGTCTCGCCATTTCTGGGTAAATACCAAGTGTCAATCCCCTGTGCCACATATCCGTATACCAGTGGCACATACCAGCCCCCAGTTATGTGACATTGTCTGGCGGACAGTGTTTGATGACGTACGCAACGGAATTGGGATATTATTCATGTCATGACCAGCGAGTCGTATTCATCGAATCATCTTACCATCACATACAAATTTTGGTTTACCCCTAGTTGAGAAGGTGATCACGAGAGCACCCAGACGTAGGCTATAGATAGATAGATAGATAGATAGATAGATAGATAGATAGATAGATAGATAGATAGATAGATAGATAGATAGATAGATAGATAGATAGATAGATAGATAGATAGATAGAAGAGGGGACCATATGAGAATTCTTTAATTTAGCAACACGTCATAAAATGACGCTAAATCTGCGTACAAATGTTGAACGCACAGACATATGCTGAGCAGTTGCAAATTGTTTATATAACCAGTTGTTTGCACTTGCTCAACGATGCCAGCAGGAAGATGAGTATTAGAAAATTAGAAGTGATGAGCAGATATGAAGCGCTGTTTCTCGCGAGGATGGTGGCCCTGTACACCACTGCGGTAATTATTTAAAGCAGATAGCACATAACTACAATTAACATTAAACCGACGTGACGTCTGTATTATAGGAGTACACACGTAACGTTTATAAAGTTGGATTGCCGGCATTCCATCTACAATAGAAGTTTCATGAACATTAGGGTCTACTTGAAAAGTTGTTCTGAGACGTGCGTGGCTCTGTGGTAGAAAATTCGGCAGAACCCACGTACGGGAGAATCGACATTATGCGAAGCATGTGGAGGGAAGGTGACCAAGTTGCAGTTTTTTACTGAGCGATACGTCATGAAATGACGCTAGTTAAATGTACAACTGTGGCACGCACAGACATATGTTGAGGAGTTGCAAATACTTATATTGTGGGCACTCATTATGTGCTTCTTCTCATATATTCATTATCGTAATCATCAATAATCCATCTGGGTCCCTGACCTCATCTTCACAATCATCATCGCGTGTGTGCGCGCTCGGTCTCAGACTACCCATTCGCTGCTGAGCCCTTGGCTGTATAAACGCTGTCGCAACCCAGACATCATACGTGGTGGAGGTGCTGGGCAGTGCAAAAGTTCCGTCCCTATCTCCACAGCTGTCATTTCACGATCGTTACGGACCACCACGCCTATATGCTGGCTTTCCACGTGGACGCTTGGGTCGGTGGATTGTACGTTTACAAGAGTATGACTTCTATATCATCTACAAGTCAGGTAGAAAACGCCAAGACGCCGACGCCCTTTCGCGCTGCCTGCAACCAAATACCCAGCTCAGCATCCGTCAAAGTTCGGCCATCACATCTACGGCAATGCCTGCGCTCGCCTCGATAGACCGGCTATTATCGGAGGACAAGCACACACTTCACTCCTGCCAGTTGTCTGATCCGTACTGTAGGCGTATTATGGACCAGCTCTCAGGAGCTTCCCATCCACATAACGCGAGGCATCATGGTCAACTCTTGTGATTTAAGCTGGAGAATGGAGTCCTGTACCGTCACATCTACCGCCCAGGTGATCAACGCTGGGCTGCTGTGCTACCACGCTCTCTTCGACTTGATCTGCTTAAAGCCTTTCACGACGACTTGACTGCCGGACATCTTGGTATTTAAAAAACTTACAACCACATTCGAAGTCGCTTCTACTGGCCTGGTATTTCTACTAGCATCGCGCGCTACGTCGGTTCTTGTGTCCCGTGCCAGCGTCGTAAAATACAGAAAACTGCACCGGCTGGGCCTCTGCAGCCAATTCCGTGCCCAGAAATGCCATTTGAGGTTGTAGGTATGGACCTTTACGGCCCTCTTCCCGTCACATCTACTACCAAATGATGGGTAGTGACTGCAGTAGACCACTTCACGCACTACGCGGAGACAACATCTGTATCTACAGCCTCTGCTTCGGAAGTTGCCGACTTCGTTCTGAACGCCGTCATTCTGCGCCATAATCACTCAATATAACCAGTTGTTTGCACCTACACAACGATGTCACCGGGAACATGCGTATTAGCAACACCAGAAGCTGATATGAAGCGCTGATGCTCGCGAAGATGCTAGCCCTGGACACTGCTACGTAAATAATCTTCAGCGCATGTCACAAAACCACAATTGACGTTAACTCGGCGTGACGGCTGTATCAAAGTAGTGTATATGTAATGTTTATAAAATTAGGTAGGCAGCACTGCAACCACTATTGACGTTTCACGAAGATTAGCGTTTAATTGAAAAGTAGTTCCGAGACCTGGCGTAGCTCTGCGGAAGAATGCTCGTCTGCCACGCAAAATGCTTGGGTTTGATTCCTGCTGGGACCCTGAAATTCATTATTTGCGTTCATCAGGGTGTCAACGCTGCCTATGTCAGGTGTTTCTTAACACTGACATTAATTCTAACCCATTGTTAGGTCGACGCTACGCCGATGTCGGGTATTGCTTACGCAATAAAAGTGCCCATGTGTGTTCTCGTCATTTCTAGGTAGACACTAAGTGCCGATCACTTGTGGCGCATACCCGCATACCGGTGGCACATACCCACCTGTGGGTATGTGCCACTGCCTGTCTGGAAGTGTTTGACGACGTACGCGACTGGATTATGAGATTATTGATGTCTTGACCAGCGCGTCATGTTCGCCAAACCATCTTACCCTCCCATACTAATTTTGGCTCACGCCAAGTTCAAGGGGTGATCACGAGAGCACCCAGGCGTAAGCGGCTAGGTAGATATATAGATGCGCAGACAGGCGCCGGACGTGTGAGCAGTACGCAAAGAAATGCTTCGCATTTAAAATATGGAGCAGAGGTGCCCAAAAACCTTATGCTTATTTCAGACTAGCCATGGTGCAGTGCAACCACATTCAAAGCTATAATAGATAGGCGCAGTAAAACACTACACTACTTTTCATATGAACAATGAGTGGTGACAATTAGAAAGTAATTTGTCAGACGGCTAAATCTCTCAATGGTGATCGAAGGAAAAATATGTTGGTTTTTGTATTTTTTTTCAAGTTCTGGCGCCTTATTTCAAGTTTAGAGACTGTAAATAAAGGACCATATGGGGAATCCGAAAGTGAATTACAGAAATATAAACCGCAAACGAACGTAAGACCGGATGTGCACAGCCATAATTTTTTCTTTTTGTATTTAGTTCGTTCTTTTTTTCTTGATGACTACTTAGCTCAGAAGCCAAGAGATTACGCATGGAACATTATCTGATTATACCAAAATATTTTTATCGTAATAAACATGCTTTTCAGTTTTTGTTCTCCCCCATAGTGTTCAAGAGTGGAATGACCTAGATTCATTTATACCTAACACAACATCACAACCTGGGTGTGTTATCGAGAGATTTAGTCATTAGTTTGGAAAAAAATTTTATTCATTAACTAATTTTCTCTACACTGAACTAATAAAATTATTTACCCCTTGTGTCCTTTCTTCGTTTTTTGGAACACTAATATTATACACTCAGCTGTAACATGATTTCTGAAATTGATGTGGCTTGCGCTTTTCATTATTACAGTATTATTATTGTAAATATGAGCACTGAACCAGCTTGATGTACTTCCACACCAGCAAACTGTTGTACAGGCATAGATATTTTGTTTAATTTTATCGTACATTAAACGTATCATTCATTCTATGTGTAATCACGCTTCCACCATCGCAGTACTGTTAATAAACTATAAATAAATACTTAGTCATAAAATGTTGGCGAAAAAGGTATAATAGGCATCTTCTTCAATATTGTTCTTTTCTGAACAGAACTAGATCGCAAGTATATCGTGTATTGTAATTCTAATGAGTAAAGTATGTGAACTAGTCCACCCTGTTATATTGTGCTCGTTTTCATCGCAGAGCTATGGATCCCATAACACCGAACACCCCTCCCCCCCGTCCCTGTCCCCAGGCCCTTGCAAAACGGGCTTGCAATTCTTCGTTCAGTACGGTTAAACTAATCCCTGGCAGTCCATGTGATACGCACAATCAATAAGAGGGGCTAATGTTTGCTTGGCAAATGTAAAGAGACATTCGGGTGCACAGCTTGGTCGAACGCTTTATCTTACGGCCTGTCGTAGAAACGACGAGGTAGCGTATACGAAAGCACCTTTCGCTCTTTACGCCTGCATTTTTTTCTCTTCCTGTTTACATTATATGCGACGAGAGGTATGCGTTTTCGACCAGTGCGAAAACGCATTTTTGAGTGTCGGGCACTATGTCTTCATGCAGTGTTGAGCTGAGTCAGTGGATTTCTTGCTTCGCGTACATGTCTGACGCTTCGTTTGATGTGAAAGCACAGAAGCAAAATGAGTGTGTGCCTTGGCGAATAGACAGCAACGTATGTAAGTCTTCAGCAGCTTTTCTTTTTTCATAGTTGCAGCTGGACATATCTGCTTGAGTTGTACTTACTTGTACCGTGTTTTAACCAGCGTTTCTCTCACAAAATCGAACTTCAATAACAGTAGTGCATGAAAAACGTACCGTGACGGCAAAGATGAAATTAAATCTTGGAGAGTAAATTAAGGAATAATATGTAAGTTTATGATAATTAACTTCTGAAAATCACAATAAGATTATGAGTGATGGCGTAGCCGAATACTCTGAAAACTTTGGCCTCCTGGGGTTTTTTAAAGTTCAACTAAATCTTGGTACACGGGCCTCGAGCATTTTTTAACTTCATGAAAAAAAAAACAGCCATTACGACCGGGATTCGAACTCGTGACCTGCGGGTGAGCACTCTAGCGCCATTACAACTAGACCACTGTGGCGAGTGCGAATCAAGGAACATTTAGGTCATCTTAAGTAGCACTTTAAGCGCAATCATGCAGAGAAAAGCGACATCTACCTGACCTTGGCATGAACTCCGCGCGCACTAAGCGTGATCATATCCGTCGCGAAAACCGATAAACGGACATTTTGCTTTCGCCCATACAATAAAACACTTGCGTGAGTAGTAAAAAAAATTCTACGCAGACATTTTATGTGATGTGACTTGACTGTAGGAGGAGGAGGACGAAGTTTAAGCGGAAGAACAGGGAGATTAGCCAGTTCTTAGACCGGTTGGCTACCATGTGCTGGAGACAGGGGTGAGGGGAACAAAAGATGATAAAAAGAAATGTTGCGAAGAGAGAGAGAGAGAAATTACAAAAAATAGTGACAGAGGAAAAGCAACATCAAAGAGTATAAGACACTAAAGTCTGTCTCTGAGGACACTTGTCCGCAAAAAGCACAGCAAAGCTTTCAAAGCCTTCTGGGCTGAGGATGGGCTCGGCCAATGACCCAAAATCCTTTGTCCCGACAAAGGCCGATCATCCAGTCTATCTAGAGCTGCAAAAAGTTCTTGTCTTGGCGCGTTGAAATGGGTGCACTCACATAGAAGGTGCGCGATGGTTTCTTCGCAGCTGCAGTAAGTGCATATAGAAGAGCTGGCCATTCCAATGAGATAAAGGTATGCGTTCGTGAAGGCCACTCCAAGCCACAGGCAGCATAGAAGAGTCTCCATAGCTCGAGATATTCCTGGGGAGAGACGAAGCTGCACGTCGGGATCGAAGTTAAGCCGGCGCGCGTTTGTGAAGTTGGTTGAGTTCCATTGTACCAGTGTGAAGTCACGTGCAAGCGAACGAAGTCTTGTAGCTGCGTGGGTTCTTGAGAACGGGACGGCTGTGTATTGAGTACCGTCGTGTGCAGATCAAGCGGCCTCATCTGCGCGGTCATGACCATATATACCGCGATGACCTGGTATCCACTGATACGCTATGCTGTGCTGTTTCTCAATTGCTTGGTGATGAAGAAGCCTTATTTTAGCTACTAACTGTTCATTAGGTCCATGGCGAAAGGATGACATAAGACATTGAAGAGCTGCCTTCGAGTCCGAGATGATAGACCAAGTTGCCGATGGTTCTTCAACTATAAACTCCAGAGCTGCACGTATGGCGGTGAGTTCTGCAGCTGTCGACGACGTCAAATGCAATGTCATGAATTTAATTATGATGTACCTCGCGGAAATAACCACTGCCGCTGCTGAGCTTACTGAAGACACCGAGCCATCCGTGTAAATGTGAAGGCGTCCGTTGTGTTTCTCTTGCAGGAAAAGTAAGGTGGCCTGTTTCATGGATAGATACGACGATTTTTAGGGGTGAAGCTCCTTAAAGCGGCACCCGTTCGTCCCTCGTAGTAGTCGCAGTGGTAGTGTGTAACCAGTCTTACGTTTTTACCTGCAAGGTGGTGCCAGTGGGAGATTTCTCCTGCGCGTTGTTGAACAATAAAATATTCGCAGCGTGCGCGTTAACTACAAGCCTAAATCTTCTGCTTTCATCCCCATTAGCAGCCATTGGTATGTACATCGAGCACTATCTGACAAGAAAGGATTGCTACGTTATACTCGCTGGGCGTAAGCTCCTTGGTTTTAGAAAGGTTTAGCGAGCGGTGGGCCGCAGTGCTACGAATACAGTGAACAAGTATATACCATAAACTCGAGGTGGTTACAGGTGAGAAGTAGATACGAAGCACAAGCCGTAAGAAAGTGTGCATGTGCCACCTCTCGTTTAGTCCTAGCAATGTCCGCTGGATGGTGGGGCTTTTATATGGGGAATACATGATAAAAAGATACGATATGGTGGTACTTGGAGTGTTGAATAAATGGACGAACGGACACACAGACAGATGCATGGACGGACGCACGGATGGCTGCACGGATGGATGGATGCATGGACGGACACAGGGGCGGATGCATGGACGAAATCAGGGACGGACGCACAGATGGACGTGCGGACGCACGAACAGACGCATGGACGAGCGGGTGGACGGACACATGAACGGTCACACAGACGGACGCATGAACGGACAGAAGCAAGAACGAATGGACGGACGGATGCTTCGCCCCACTCTCCATTATTCGCTCCGTAGATATGCTGCCATTTTTCTCTTATTTTGGATGCCAGGAATTGTAAAAAGGGCTTTGAGTGGGTGTAGGCACCATAATGGTGTCGACAGCCGTGCTGCGCGCGTAAAGTGCAGTGGAAGCACTGCGCAATGCTGAGCTACAGTTGCGCTGAACGCTGAGTGGGGGCCTAGAAGTTCGAAGTGAGGCGAGGTGATGAGATGGAAGCAGAGCGAAATGTCTTAGGTGCATTCTCAAAGCGTCTACGTGGATGTATCAGTTGACTGGATTATCACGCACAGTGATGACTGTCGCTGCTGTAGACACGCATCTCGGGAGACCAAGGCATATTCGCAGCGCTTCGGCTTGTATCGTCTGGACCACGCGCAAGTTTGTTCTTCGGATCACGCAAAGCACGGGTAAGCTGTGTCCCATATAACCGGAGAACAGAACAGCATACAGTTGAAACATTGCTCGTACCAATGCACGCCACGTTTTTCCAGCAAGAAACCTCAGCACGTGGGTGATCATGGTGAGTTTAGTTTTCATGTGCGCGATGTGAGGGCTCTAGGAAAGGTCGCGATCAACGATGACTCCAAGGAATCGGTGGGTCTTCACGTAGTTGATCGGGTGTCCATTGATTTTAATAACATATGGACTCATGGGCTTATGCGTGAATGCTATAAGCGAGCACTTCTTTGATGTGAGCTCTAGTCCTCGGTCTTCCTGGTACTTTGTCGCTCGTGTAGCCGCCCTCTAAAGCCGGGCACCCAAATGAAGGCGTGTTACGCCTGACGCCCAGATTCAGATGTCATCTGCATATATTGATAGATGGACTGATTTTGCAAGAGCGTCAACCAGGCCGAGGAGCACTAGATTGAAAAGTGTGGGGCTAAGAACACCACCTTGAGGCACACCACGACGGATGCAATAATGCGTTGGGTTGCCATTCTTCGTCTATACAAAGAAAGTTCTGCCTTTCAAATAACTGTCAAATCATAGGTAAACCCGACCCCCTAATCCAACATTTTCCATGGCATCCAAAATAGCTTCATGTGATACGTTATCGTATGCACCTTTGACGTCTAAAAACAACGCCTCAGATAAATGTTTCAGTCTTTTTAATGCTGCACAGACGAGACCAGGTCAATGAAGTTATCAATTGCGCACCATCCACACCGAAAGCCCGTCATAACATCAGGGTATACCTCGTGTTGCTCCACGTACCGCTCTAGCCGAGTAAAAATCATCCTCTCCATCACTTTCCCGAAACAGCTGGTAAGCGCGATGGGGTGATAAGAGGTCAAGTCCAGAGGAGATTTACCTGGTTTAAGAACAGGGACGAGGCAGCTGGATTTCCACGAATGAGGGATGAATCCGCTGCTCCACGAGTCGTTGAACACGGATAGAAGGGCCCATCGAGCTGCTTCACCGAGGTTTCAAAGAGCCATGTACGTGATCCCATCCGGACCAGGCGATGAAGATCTTTCGCATTCCGTCAAGGCCACTTGTAGTTCCTCTAGAGAGAAAAAGGTGTCCATTCTTAAATTTATGGAGACTGATTCGTTTTCTAGGTGATGCGTGATGCACGCGGACGCCTGACCGGCAACTTTCATGCAGAAATCTTCTGCTACTTCTATTTCGGTGTGGCCTTGGTGGAGAGAAAGACTCTTGAAGGGGCGATGTTGATGTGGCGATGTTCGTAGGCCACGAACAATCCTCCATGTCTGCGTCAAAGGCTTTTGTGGATCCAGCGATTCACACAGAGAGCTCCACCGAAAGAACTGAATTAAATTGATTCGCCACTGAATATTTTCTGTAAGGCGCCTTGCCTCCCTCAAGTTGTGAATGGACTTAGGGAGCCTACATCTTCGTTCTGCACGACGACGGATCGCTCTGAGCCGTTCCAATCCCGCTTCATGTTGACAATATTTTGAAGTATGTTCAGTATGATAAGTCGCTTCTTGAGCAGCACCTCTAATCATATCTTCGAGGGTGTCAAAGGAGGCGCTTCATTTTCTTTTCCGTTGGTGACCTGAACTTTTTCCAGTTGATGTGAGTCGAAGTGTCGTAGGTTTGCGATTTTTCCAGGCCCTTGATCTTTAAATTAGTTGGTATGTGATCGCTTCTATAAGTTTCATAGTCTGCGAACCACTTAACCTTTCCATTTAGGCTTCGTGACACAAATATCAAGTTAAGGCAGGCCATGCTGTATGTCGTTCCCCGTATAAACTTTAGCTTCCGTCGTTTACACAAAGCAGCTGCTGCTCCAGAGCAAAGGAGAACACAGGCCTTCCGCCATGGTCTGTCTTCTAACTTCCCCTTAGTGGGTGGTGAGCGTTGAAATCTCCGGGGTGATCCATGATCCAGGTGTGGTTGTTAACAGTGCACGTCGTCTTTCAGGTTCAAAACGGCTTGAAGGTGATATATATGCGCCTGCCAGCGGGAAATTGAGGTCTCTACGTTTTACTGTCAAGAAGACATACTGGTTGTCATCATGAGGTGCTACACAGTGCTCGATGTAGGAAAGGTCGCATCTGATATATACAATAACTTTACTCTGTTCGTTGCAGGTAGCGGACTTGAAGGCTTCATACCTGGATAGTCGTATTGCATTGTGTAGACATGACTCACAGATAACAATAATTGAGAACTGGTTTTTAAATACAAAGTCGGATATCAGAAATACGGGGCTTGAGGCTTCGGGCATTTCACTGAACAATCGAAGATCCTTTGACTTCTTTACGAAAGGCTTGCAGAGGAGGAGCCACGGTGTCTTTGCAGACCTGATAGCACCGGCTTCAACGCATCCACTAACTGAAGTGCACTCTTAGCAGCCGGAGTGTCAATGCTAGTGAGAAGCATACGAATGGTATTTATAAGGGCCTTTACCATGGCTACGATTTCTTTATCGCGACTATCACCGCATTCTCGTTCCGAAGAGATTATATATATATATATATATATATATATATATATATATATATATATATATATATATATATATATATATATATATATATATATATATGTATATATATATATATATATATACATATATATATATATATATATATATATATATATATATATATATATATATATATATATATATATATATATACATATATATATATATATGCTTCAGGCGAGCCGGTGATGCTCTTGTCTTGCTTGGATGATTTGTCGTCGGCGTGTCTGGACGTTGAGGTGGTATGCCTGCGATCATTTGGTGAGATGCAGTCTTTGCTTCGGCACAGGGCCTCCTCAGGGGCCTCCGGCGACGAGACCGCCGGAGTCGTACTTTGGCAGCGGCCTCCCTGTCAGTTGAGCCGTCCCGGACCATTTGCCTCAAAACCTGCATTTCCTTTTTCATGCTTGGGCAATTATTCGACGATGTTCCTCAAGAAACCTAGACGTGGTTTGACGATTGAGCCGGTTGAGACTATGAGCTGCATCTACCGGCACAAACAGAATTGTGTATATCGTAGGATCTCGTGTCTTCGAAGCATTCTTACTTGTTGATGGAGACGGCATCACTAGTCTTCTTTTTGGCTGCCGCCTTGTCACAGGCACGAAGTCACCTTCGTCGGAGCTTTCATCGCTGGCCGTAGAGTAAATCAGCGTGTCCTCGCTGTCGGCATCACTCGAATGGCCCGTACGCTTTCTCGTGGTAGCTGCAGACGACGTTGATGGTTGCGGTGGAAGCCCAGGTGGATCCACGTCCATCGCCACAGTCACTGGAACGGTGTCTTCCACAAAGCCACAGAAACTTTTTAAAAATTACAGATACTGACAGCAGTGTTTTACATCAGAATCACTTCGTCGTCGTCGTCGTCTTGACTGTAATTTCTACTTTCAATTTTAGTGCACCAGACCTGTTCTTAGTCGCTAATAGCGCTACTGGGACTTCATATTGCAAGCGAAAATGCTGTAAGCACATGTGCTCAGGTTTGGGTGCATGGTAAAGAACCCCAGGTGGTCGAAATTTCTGGAGCCCTCCACTACGGCATCTCTCATAATCATATAGTGGTTTTGGGACGTTAAACCCCACATATTCGTCAATCAATCTTTTCATACTGAAAACACTTTAGAGGTAGAAACTCATGCTCATGCCCTAATGGCTCTACATAGTGCAGCCATACAGCGTTCAGCACATGTAAAAAAAAAACATTAGGACGCCTTCACACTAGTGGTTCGAAGCTTTAAATAAGTCCGGAGCTGGGCAGCCTTCTTTGCCTCTTTTTCTTTCCTCCTCCCTTTCTCTCTTTTTTATGTTCTATAATTTTGCTTTCTTTATTTGTAATCATTTATTCTCTTTTCTTTCTTTATTTTTTGTTAATGTGCAGTTTCTAGTTTTCTTCCTATTTTTGTTTCCTTTATTTCCCTCTCCTTCTGATTATCGCATGCTTCATCTTTTTTTTTCTATTGTTATACGCCTTTTGCCTGCGTTACGTCAAGTGATGACAGCATACGACGGACTGCCCTGCCGCGGTGGTCTAGTGGCTAAGGTACTCGGCTGCTGACCCGCAGGTGGCGGGTTCAAATCCCGGCGGCGGCGGCTGCATTTCCGATGGAGGCGGAAATGCTGTAGGCCCATGTGCTCAGATTTGGGTGCACGTTAAAGAACCCCAGGTGGTCGAAATTTCCGGAGCCCTCCACTACGGCGTCTTTCACAATCATACGGTCGTTTTGGAACGTTAAACCCCACATATCAATCAATCAATCAATCAATCGTTAATAGCATTCACTTACCATATCGACAAGAAAGCGATCCTTGATAACAAAAAATAACAGAATTATCCCCACTCATAGCGTGTGGGACGTCTTTTAATAAAAATACCGAAAATAGTTCTACTGAATTATTTTGTTTACATAAAAGAAAGAAATGTTCGTTTTGAATTTTGCCATTGGATAGTAGGTTGGCTTATGTTTCCTCCACAGACCTTATAATAACGTGATGCAAGTGCATAGCATGTCTACAAGCATTTAAAGTTCCTTTACTACAAAACTGCGTCCTCAGTGAACTTTGTCGGGAATATTGTTCAATATACATGGGACTACTAGTTGATCCCTGCAGTAGTGCCTAGACATCACTTGGTTTTCATTTTTTTTGTCTGCAGCACAGAGTAAAATTTTTTAGCCTAGCAGTAAAGTTACAACTTTCAATTTCAAGTTTAATAGAAGCAAGGATTTGTGGAATATTTGCATATAAAAACATAAATCAATATTGTAAATCGAAAACCACTATTTCAACAACAAAAAAGTTTCGCTGCTTACCGAAAGAAAGAACATGACAAAACTAGAGAAACTTCGTCGCACGCTTTGTGTCGACACTGTATAGTAATGCACCCAACCACAAAAAGTCTCTTTTTTTACATGTTTCTGGAGGAAAACATTCCATGACAACAGACTGTATTCCATTATTTCCCACTGCCGTGATCGGCCGTCAGCACATATCTTCACGTGTTGTTTTTCGCACGTGGGAGTTTCGTGCGCCGAGTTCCTGCCCCGTCTTTTTTGTTGCCGGATATTTGTTCTGTGACAGAAATTCCTGAAGTCAAAGCTGCAGTCAGTCGTCTCTAGCTTCCGGACGGACACTGCACGTAAAACAATTTTTAGGGATGGGAACAGAGAATACGAAATATGCATAGCTATAGAAACCACCTGCTGCAATTCGTGAAATATTTTATTACAATAAACGTTTTACCCACTGTTGAACTTTCTGCTTCAATTTTAACAACGTGAACCTCAAATAATTCAACAGTAAGCATATACCTTTGGGGTCTTAGGACCAAAACCCCTTCTTTTATCACAAGGCAAGCTGTAATATTGTACTGGAGAGTCTAGTTTTGACTCTTTGTTGTGAATAAATGTATGTATGTATGCGTATATGTATGTATGTATGTATGTATGTATGTATGTATGTATGTATGTATGTATGTATGTATGTATGTATGTATGTATGTATGTATGTATGTATGTATTATAAGACAACAGCTCTACATAACTTATGGTAGATTGATTGATAGATCGATATGTGGGGTTTACCGTTCCAAAACCACCATATGATTATCAGAGACGCCGTAGTGGAGGGCTCCAGAAATTTCGATCACCTGGGGTTCTTCAACGTGCACCCAAATCTGAGCACACGGGCCAACAGCATTTTCGCCTCCACCGATAATGCAGCCAAAAATGCAGCAGAAAACGCAGTCACCGCCGCCGGGATTCAATCGCATGACCTGCGGGTCATCAGCCGAGTACCTTAGCCACTAGACCACCGCAACTTATGGTAGAATATTCCCTGAATACGCGTGCTCCATATGCGATCCTGGTCATGCTATTGTAACAAACGTGATCACTTGGCATTCCCCTCTCTTTTTTCTCGTAGGAATTTATCCGGTCTTTGTGTTCTTCGTAAGATGGACAATCACAACGATAAGCCGAAGTTCCAATGCATCGCACGAGCATCTAATATTTCCCCGCGTGTCGATCATCTTTTCAAAGTTCAGGTACCAGCACAGCGCAGAGCGACCTTCTGATGTTCATTCTTGTCAAGAACATTTCATGAGTGGAAGCACTTGCCTGCGTCACTAGTTCATATAATAGGCACAGGCCATTTGCGAAAAGCACTAACAAACACACTATAAGGCTGCATCAAGCTGTCTCACACCTGCGTTTACGATTCATTGTTTGTTTACACGCCTTTATATCCAGGTCTTTTTCTCCCGAACATTTCATTGTTATGCCTCGTTACTTTGTGCTGATGTTTTTGTCATTCATGTAAATCAATAGATTCGTTTTTCCTGCCTTTCCCTGAATCATTTCTTTTGCCTCTCTATTTACGCATAAAAGTGCATCAGTCGCTTATTTCGGTTTAGTATACATTGTCATTCAATGCTATCGCTGCATAATTGGTTATTTTTGCGTCCAGCTTTCTCTAGGTAATTTATAAGCATATTTTGTTTGTTACCTCTTGCGCTCTATTTCATGGAGTGTTCCATTTTTTTTTCTTTTGACGTAATATTGTGTTTTCACTACCTTTCTTTGTATAATTATTTTTTGTAATCATTTCATGTAGCCCCTCCCCTCTACAATGCTTCTTGTAAGCCCTGAGCGTACCAATAGTTATAAAAAATAAATAATATAAAAATTGACAGATCCACGTACAGTGGGAATCGATGATAGGCGAAGCACGACTGCGAGAGGATGTCACTTTAAAATCAGCACAACGTTACAAGGTGAAAGTAAATGATGCCATACATGACGTTCGTGTCATGATTATCATCTCTGGTTGCGTCGTTTACCTTCGTCATCTATTCACGTCACGTAATACCAAATGTAGTATATGTGGAGCTAGCGAAACAGCCGCGAGAACATCATGAAGGGCCCAATATACTCCTATGTAGCGTTGGCGTGCGTGCACGGTGGGTAAATAATCAAATAAATAAACATTTCACTATCTCTCACTAAAGGGAACCTTGAGTTGCATGTAAAGCAACGCATGGGTCCACTGAAAGTTCCGTTCATCACGGGCACCTTGGCCGGTGTTAACACGTCCTTGCAAGTGCAGCACACCACGAATACACCGTATACCTTCTGTTGCTTTTACTCGTCGGAGCATGAACTCTCGTTGGAGCATGCCACGTGGTTTCGTCGCCACGCCACCTGGGAGACGGGGGTTCGTTGCGCGTCTGCAGAATATTTTCCCCGGTGCCATCACCTGATTGCTGATAAACTTTACGGGGGAGAGGCCACAGCCTCTTAAGCCGCGTTCACACTGAGCATTCCGGCCGCCGAAAGTGCTCCGAATCTGGTTCGGCGGCGGCGAGATCCGCCGAAAGGGCCCTCTCCGCGCCGATCGCTCTCGGACCAATTTTTGGGGTGTCTGCCGCCGAATCGGTCACCATGGACCAATAGGAGCGCTAGTCAAGGGATTTTGAAAAATGGCGGCCATGTCCTACTCACTTGTTATGTCGCAGTGCACGTAACTGAATGTTGAAACCAACGAGAGTTTAACCTACTCTGTGCCTACTTCGCCTCCGCATTTCGTGAAAGAGGTGACCGAGCTTGTTGTGGTCTTGCAGAGCAAAACGAACCCACCAACGCCGCTGGCGTCGGTGGTTTTTCTGCTCTTCGTGTATTACAAGACAGTCACTTGCCAGCAAAGTAGGCCATACTGTCTTTTCTTGCTTCCTGCGTACGAGAAGCATCGAAGTATACGCCACCGGATAGCGTAGTGGCGTTTGCGAGCCGCGACAACAACCGGGTGACAGCGTATCCATCCCGTGTTCGCCCCGTAGTATATGGCATATTCGGCGGCGCGGGGCGCGTCCAGTGCGAACGCCGCTGCGTTTCGGTGGCAGGGGAATTTCGGTCGCTGTAGAAAGCGGATGTTTCAGTGTGAACTAGGCATTACAGAGCCAGTTAGGCAGGCCCGAACCCGCTAGCGCGTTAGAGCGTTTGGCAGTGCTTGAGCCCGCTTTTGTGCAAGTGCTGTAAAGGTGGCCACGCACACCAGATTGAGCTCGACCATAAGCTGCTTCGCATCTAATGAATAAATGCTCCTATTTCTGTTTTGGAGTCCCAGGGAACCCGGACCACCCGAGGTAACCCTGACTTTAAACCCTGCGTACGCTGAAGCACAATATTGTCGAAAACCTATAGATGTCACCTTGAGTGTCTGCCGGGTCCAAGGCCACCGCATGACGTCATGCGAGCGAGAAGACACGGGCGGCGCGAATGTTTTGTTTCGAAGGACGCGGTCGCGTGGGGTCGAGTCGACAGCTTCTGGTCGGAATCCGGGGTGGTCGCCAGCGGCGCGTGTCTCCTACGGGCGCCCCGTCGCCTCACCTGTCCTTCCGCGTGTTTCTGTGCCTGACAACTCGACAGGCAGTGAGAATTCGACAGTGTTGTCACTTTGTCTGCTCTAGCGGCGCGAAACTGCGCTAGTTCTAGCGACGCGAAACTGCGCTGGCTCGTGGAAGGTGCGGTTATAAAGCACATTGTCTGCTCCTTGTATTCTGCTTTAAAGCGATTTGTTTCAACAAGTAGAGCATGGCGAAACCCCACTGTAGACTTTCTTGTTTTTATCAACAGATTGGAAAGTTTTGCGAGATAAGGCAACTAGCTCACTCCTTCAAAAATGCACCGTTATAAAACACAAGAAAGAGTTGCTCGAAGTACTTTCTTGATTGTGACGCCGTGAGAATAGACGTAGAGGAGCTTTTCTATTATCCCCCCATAATTACATCTTGACTACAGTAAAGGAATGTATTACGCGTCACAACGACGATCTCGTCTTCATAGGTTTAAGTGGTATGTCAGTTGAATCATTCACAGAACATTTCTTCTTTTACCTGGTGTCATTATTTTTTTTTCATGGTGACGTGTACCTGTAAAAGAAAAGTGTCTGTATGAGCTCTAGGGTGGCACCGCTTCTAAATGATATTTTACTAAGTAGAGTTGATCGGGTGCTCCAACCAGCTTTACAGATATCCTTAATGTCAGTTTTTCGTTATGTCGATGACTCCATTGTTTTTCTCTGTAAGAGAACTCAAGATATACCGGCAGGTATGCTAAGCAGTTTTGAGCAGTTTAGTCTTAGCCTGAAATTTACTTAGGAATACAAAAGGACCAGTGTATCCAATTTTTTCGATATACAGCTGCAGTTGATGCGCATGCATGTGTGTTGACGCTACGCCCTTAGGTCTGTCAAACCTGTGCTGAACTGTAAACCGGGCCATACAAAACTGGTGCAAAATGCCATTTCACTCCAATGTCGTAGGTCTGCATCTGAATAAATTCTGCACTAATTTAGTTGAAAACATTTTTTCTGTACAGGTGCGAAAACTTAGACAAGCACGTTTTCCACGGGATGTATTGTGAAAGGTCTACGAGAAGTTGATTAAGATAATAAAAAGAGGTCTTGGAGATGGTTGCAACTAAGATGAGAAGGCGCAGCATAAAAAAGTTCTTGTTACTCCTTATGTTCACGGTTTCACTTACAATCTACAAAAAGAAGGTTACATCAAGATGGGACGTCCAAGTGGTAATTTCTGCCATGAACAAGTTATCCACTTTATGTGTCAATGTAGACAGACAAGTCGCGAATCAGTAAAATGCCCAGCAAGATACATGCAATGTTAGTCATGTTCATGTTTATGTATCCTGCATCACTGGTGTCGTTCTACGCCGTACCTTGTCTTGCGATCGTGCATACGTGGGCCACAGGTCACTGCCTAAATGCCAGACCAGGGGGCGGAACTACCTGTACCTCCCACGTATTCGCTCTCGGCAGCGGCAGCGCCAATTTTACCACTGGTGGTTGCCGTACATGCTACTACAAATAAATCAGGAATATAAAATGTCTGTCATGGTATCACTGGTGGCGTCCTGAAACAGACGGAAAGGACGAAAAATTGAGAGCAGGAGGGTTGCCACCGAAGCCCTCCTTTCCCACATCTCACGCAAGCGCAAGGTGCTCGTGACTTCTTTCAAATCCACTGGCCGCTCGGGCGATGCGGCCATTTGTAAAAGTTTCTTAATATTTTTCTTTTTAATCTCGTGTTTTCTGAAGAGGCGACAGTAAAGATAACTGATTTCTCAGTAAAACGAAACTCAATCGGAACAAAGAAAATGAACATTTTTGTTGCACGTTTCGTATTAAAAAAACGGACATACACGTAGTGTCAAAGCGTTAATCTGTAAAAGCAGCTTTAACTTACAACTGACGTAATGCGCAAACATGTAACCCAAAATATCCGAACCAGTGCGAAAATCATCAACAATCGCGAGTACGCGTTGTATTTGACTCAATCACGTTTGTTATGACGACGCGTATAGTTTTCTTTCAGAACATCAGTACCAAACGAAAGTAAAATTTAGAGGCACCGAGAGGTTTGAAGCGATCAGAAGTTTTCTGAAAAAGAACGTCACTGGAAACAATGTTTCGGCAAGTTGACTCGTCTTCATCGGGACAAGAGCGTTGTCTTGACGAAGAAAACTTCTCTTGTCAAAGCGTTGGCTCCATCAGCATATTCTTAATAATTTTCAAAAACATTTAGTCCATCACGTGTGTTTCAGTGATTCGATCAGAAGTAAAGGCTCACAAATTTTCATACCACTGCTACACGAATAAAAGAGCAGGAAGTGACCTATATTGTCAGCATTTGAAATACACGCCGAAAGTAAAAGAAACTAAACCTGAGTAGCCAAGCCAACTAGAAATCAAGCATTTCAGTAAATTGATTATTATGTGAGGTTGAACGTCCCCAAACCACCATATGTTTATGAGAGACGCTGTAGTGGATGACTTCGGAAATTTTGACCACCTGGAGTTCTTTAACGTGCACCCTAATCTGAGCACACGGGCCTACAGCACTTGTGCCTCCAAAGAAAATGCAGCCGCCGCAGCCGGGATGCGATCCCGTGACCTGCGGGTCAGCAACCGAGTACCTTAGTCACTAGACCACCACGGCCGGGCAAACATCTCAATAAACGCATTTCTTTCCGACAGGAGCCTGTTTGCAGTCTTCACCAATTAGTCAAGCAACAATGCACTTCTGTCAGTCCAGTCAGGCTTGCAGAGAACTGGGTTTAATCATATGTGCTCATGCAAAATGAATAGCTGCTCAAATAATGGGTCCAAATACTTGTGCTCACCCTTTGCCTTTAAGAAACACTGAAGAACCTTCGCGGAACTGGAAATCACCGGGTTAACACACCGCATTGCAGCGCAAAACATGTGTTGCCCGTTTAAGCCATCTTCGACGAATGCATGGTTGACTTGTTCGGCGTAGCTAACTGCGGCTTCCATTTTTTGCCCTCCACAGCTTGCTGTCTTTATCTTTCCCGTAGCTGACCCGCCAACCGAGCAAGATGACCGAGCGTAATCCTGCTTCTAATATAGCTGAACAAGGAGCGAGAAAAAGTGGTGGCAAGTGCTACGAACGCAAGTCAATCACTTCCCGCGATTTAAAATTCACAATCTAAAAAATAAGTAAAAACATATCAACAAAAGAGAAGGTATTTACAGGAATATCGAATTTTTTTTCTGTGTGAAAACCTGTGAAATTCGAGAAATGCAAACATTCGCACCAAACTCATCCCTTCAACCAGATCTTAGGACGCCCGGCAGCCACTGTGAGTGTTCCTCGCAACCAAAACTATAGCGCTGAGTTTCCAGGGCCTGGTCAGACTTGGAGAACATTTCGGTTCTCTGAAAGGCCGCTCTGGCCTTCATCTAGCAGCCCACACTAAAAAATGCAGCTGCGCTCCGCTCTTTAGTGATACTTATGTGTCAATCCGACATAAGAACCAAAGGACGCACGAACTTAGAAGTGGTGCTGCGCACATTCACAAGAAATCTGAGTTTTGCGTCAGTGTTCCCTCAGTCACCTGATAAGATAATGATAACAAAGAGTTGTTTTCGTATGACGGGTGGGGCTTGATGTAGCCTAGGTTTTCGGTCCCCGTGCCTCTTCCTCCTCTCTTTTGCCCTGTATTTTCTTAACCTGTCTTCTATATTCCCTTGCTCTTGATTGATTCATATGTGGGGTTTAACGTCCTCAAACCACCATATGATTATGAGAGACGCCATAGCGGAGGGATCCGGAAATTTCGACCACCTGGGGTTCTTTAACGTGCACCCAAATCTGAGCACACGGACCTACAACATTTCCGCCGCCATCGGAAATGCAGCCGCTGCAGCCGGGATTTGATCCCGCCACCTGCGGGTCAGCAGCCGAGTACATTAGCCACTAGACTACCGTGGCAGGGCTGCCTTGTTCTTGTAATAAAGCTTCAGTTGATAGTCTGCGCTTGTCTGTCCTTGTCTCTCCTATCGTGTTTACGTCAGTTTTTTTTCCTCAGTCACACTATAGATTACAGATGCGTAGATTTCCCGCGTTCGTTAACGCAAGTGCGTAATGCGTTCTCTAATTGCAAGCGCAGCCTGCGCACCCACTCAAATAAATCTATTGATGGCTCATATGACAACAATCACTAATTCTGGATGTCTGAGAAGAGTATGACAGTTGCGCTCTTGCATGTTTCGCTTTCACTGGTGAAATTATTTGAAGTTGATTACTTTGCAACTATATTACTGTAGGCCAACCTTCTGGAATTCCAAGGCTGCGAGGGGTTCAACATATCAAATACCCCAATTATACCATCCGAGATCACTGCTCAACTATGCGAATAAAAGTTAATTAAACTTTCATAATACTATTCTAAATACGCCTTCAGCAACCTTGAGATGCCTGCAGTTACTGACGACTAGCATACAATAATGCCCAGAAAAGTATAGATGACGTTACTAGTAGTAAATGCTATGTAAATATGAAGAAAGAAAAGTGGACGAAAAGATAACTTCCCGTGGACAAGTACCGAGCCTGGCGAACTTCGAATAACGTGTGCGATACTCTACTAAATGAGCCACCACGGCGGCCATCCTTCGGACCACCTCATGTCGTATATATGTGCATTTAAACGTGAGAACGTTAGTCAGCGCCGCCAGTAGGCCATGCAGGCGCGCGTGGAACACTCTTTTTTTTTTTGCCTGTTGGCGTCACGTAGCACGTGATCTTACGATGAGGTGGAGGTTTAAAAGCAAGACATCATGACGAGTGTTCAACACTAGCATACTCGTATTTAGAAAAGCATTGGGCAGTGCAATGAACAAATACAAATTCGATCTGATTAGTATTAAAAACATGGTACTGATAAAAAAGAAGAAAAAAACTTCGACGAAACAGCGGCCACCACGGGCGAATGTGATACGAGACCACAGGCAGCCGTCAACGCAGTGCTGGCAGTTCTTTTAAGTGCGAACGCATATCTTAGTTGGGCTATGTCAGGTATCCGTCGTTGTCCGTACTCCAGCAGTTGTTATCTCTCAGCTCTAACTCCCTCTGCCATGTCAATAGCTGCGAGCGGGCGCGCTTATCCTCGCCCCTAGCATCAGGAGCATATCATGCGAGAATGTGTAGGAGACGTTAAGTATAGTGTTTCGCCACTCCTTCTTTCGCCGTTTGCTCTCTCTCCTTCCAGTGTCTTACTCTCTCGTTCACTCGCACCTCACTCTCGACCATGCACTGGCTGAGCGCCTCTCAAGAACATCCCGGCATGTGTTCTCGAGACGCCACTGTGAAACGCCAATGCCGAGCCGATAATGCTGGCGCCCCACTCCCGTACATTCGCTCCTCACTCTCTTCCATTCGCTGGCTGGGCACCTTTCAAGGCGATGGCAGAAGTCAGTGAAGGCGAATGTCTAACGGCAATGGTACCCTCTCTCGGCGCAAGAAGGGGCTTCGCATTTCCTCATGATTCCCTTCGGAGAGGTGGAGGGGGGGGGGCATTTTTTTCTTTTTTTTTTACCTTGGACGTACAACGCGCTTGCTCATATAAAAGTTTATTCTCTCTCTTTTGGGCTAGCAATAAATATGGCGGAGGAGGAGAGGGCGACATGTTAATTGTTAGCCCCCCCCCCCCCGCCTGAAAAAAAATGTTGGCACTGTATCAAATACTGCATGTGGTCTCATACCTCATTCGCACGTGGGTTTGACGAGGTTTTTTTTTACTTTTTTATCGCTACCATGCATCGCTTACCGTTCGTCGTAGATACTTATAGTCTGTTCAAGTGACCTTCGTGCGTGAGCCGTCCTTGATCATTTCTTGAACTTACATTTTGAGGCCACTACAAGTGCCACATGTTAGTTTGCAGTCACGGTTTTTTTTTAATTTCGGGAACTTTAAACAAACACAAGAAAAAGTTTGCAGCACAGTTATGTCATCACAGATTGAAAGTTTTGTTATTTCTGAATAAGCGATAAAAGTTTTGGATTGAGAATTTTTTCACAGTCAAAATTTAAATAGCTTATTTTGCGATTTTTGTTAATTGCCAAGCGTGGGAGATGGGAAAAATTATCCTGACGTGCTCTATTAGCACAGAACAATAGTGCACTAATTGGAGACGCGTAGTGCACGTAAATATATTTTTTATAATTTGGTGTTTTTTAGCCAGGGCACGCTGTATAACATCAGCAGTATCACGCGCCACCAGCTTGCATGCCTTCACAGAGGGCTCCAGAAACGTCGACCTTTGTGGCGGGCATAGCACAGTACACGGACCTATAGCATTTCGCCTCATGTATAATTCAAGCTTAGGAAATAAAAAAGGAGGTACAGCTGCTAGAGGTGCTTATTTATGGACTGTGCTGATTAAGTAAGGGGCCTTTCTAAGCGGGTTTTCTAAACAATCGCGTGTTTTCAGTTGCTTCATATTGTTGGCTTATTAGCATAACTGCTTGCCTAACATGCCGAATCACACAAAAATCACTCATCACTGATTACGCAAATTACCATCCCCTTACGAATAGCTCCAGTAGTAATAGAGAGGTATATAGCACTTTATCTGTTATTACTTTTTTTATAAACCACTGAACACTTAGGTGTTTATTTATCGTTTTTTTTTCGTGTCATGGCCAGCAGCTTTATTTACGGAATAGTCACGCATGGAAATAAAATTTCTCCGGAAATGATCGACAACGATTATTAGTGTAGGCGATCAGTTTAACGTATCTTGAATGCATATCTTTTATTTAGAAGATTGGTAGCTCTAGAAGGCGTGCAGCCTGTTTTTGTAAACATGTTTATTCCGTGTTTCCTTTTAACTGCTCAAATTCTAGTTGCCATGAGCGCGTTATTAAAATTTGATTCAATATACACTACACTAAAATATGACGCTAACATGCTGGTATGACATACTCGAACCTTTTCACAACAGTGTCGGGAATTCATGTAAATTACACATTCATGTATAAAACTTTCTCTCTTTAGATGCTCTCGCTCAAGTAGTTCATAAGAGTGCATCCAATCGCTTCTCTTCGGGGCCAATGGTACCGATGTTTATATTTCTGTTCCTATTCCTTTATCTTACCTGTATTTACGACTTTTAAAAATATCACAGCATATCCACAGAGTGAATGATGAGTGGGGCGAAGCTTCGCGGACTCTCAGCTCAGCCATCTGTCCGTCGGTCTGTCCGTTCGCCATCCTCTCAAACTCCCATCAAATTAAACCACACACACCACGCGTGCTCCGCCGCGATGGTCTAGAAGCTAAAGTACTCGGCAGCTGACCCGCAGGTCACGAGATCGAATCCCAGCTGCGGCGGCTTCATTTTCAGTCGAAGCGAAATTGCTGTAAGCCCATGTGCTCAGATTTGGGTGCACGTTAAGAACCCCAGGTGGTCGAAATTTCCGGAGCCCTCTACAACGACTTCTCGCATATTAATATGGTTGTTTGGGTCGTTAAACCCCACATATCAATCACGACGCGACCACGCCATCTAGTGACAGCTTCACGTTGGATGGATGGATTGATATGGCTGTACCTTTTAGATCGGGCGGTGGCTAGCACCACCAATCCGTAATACTTAGTGTACCAAAAACTTGATTTATCTTTTTTCTCTTTAAATAGTGAGGTTGACAATGGCTACTTTGCAGTGAAGAGTTTAATTTTCACTCGTGCCTTGACTTTTTAGCCACCAATCAGATAACCTCCTTCCAGTTAATTCAACTCGCTTAAAGTCTATTTTGCCCACCCTGTCGATAAACCCAAGTGCTTTGAAAAACTCTGCGCCATCATCCTGAACTATAGGGTGAAGCCCTTTACAGAACATTATCAAGTGTTCGGCAGTTTCCTTCTCCTCTTCACACGCACTGCATATCGTGTGTACCCCTTCGTGTTTGGCCCGATATGTCTTGGTTCGCAATACTCTCGTCCTCGCCTCAAACAGTAGAGAACTACTCCGAGTATTATCATAGATCCTTTCCTTGGCAATTTCCTTCTTGAAAGTTCGATAGATCTGTAGTGCGGACTTCTTAACCATGCCGATACTCCACATATTGTTCTCAACTTCCTTCACCTTCTTCTTAACCGATAATTCTTTTTGGTTTGGCTCCCTGCTGTTTCCTAAGTATTTACCCATCAATTTTCTGGTTCGCTTTCTCCATTTTGTATCGACATTCTTCATGTAAAGGTAGCTGAATACCTTCCTAGCCCAACGCTCCTCTCCCATTTCTCTCAATCGCTTCTCAAATTTTATCTTCCTGCTAGCTTCCCTGCCCTCAAACGATGCCCATACCATAGTGCATTGTACTCCCTGATTTGGTAAATTCCCGTGAGCTCCTAAGGCAAGCCTACCTGTTCCACGTTGCTTAATTTCTAATCTTGCTTGAACTTCTGATCGCATGCACAAGACCGCATTGCCGAACGTCAGACGAGGAACCATGGTCCCTTTCCATATTCCTCTCACAACCTCGTATCTATTGTAATTCCACAGTGCCCTGTTTTTCATAACCGCTGCATTCCTGTTACATTTAGTCCTCACGTATATTTCGTGTTCCTTTAGGTACTCGGTCAAATTACGTATCCATACGCCCCGATATTTGTATTTATCTGTTATCTCTAGCGTGACCTTCTGTATTCTAAGCTCACTACCTTCATTATCATTAATACGTACTGCAACAGCACAGCGCCATCTAGTGAACATTGTAAGGCTTAAAGGGTGGTAGGTAGAAGGGACTGGACCATGGCGTGTATAACGAGCTCCTCCCCTAAAATAAAGTAGATTCGAACTCCACTATATTGTTGCAGAATTACATAATTAAATTTCTCGACTGAGCGAACCTATTTAAAACAGATGCAGTAGTTGTTTCGCAGAGCATGATGCATTTCACGTACACTTCATCATAGGTGACAGGTGGACTCGATTCCGAGCTCTAGTTTCTTTTTTACAAAGTAATTACTGATGCTTTAGCGTGCAAAAGAGTGTTTTTGTTGTGATTATCTAAATGGAAATTGAATACTTAAGGTAGGATTAAACGAATGCAATGGAGCATGCTGAAAGTGAAATTTACTCTAACACATGCAAAGCGGTGGTGCTCTCTTATAGCATCCATTGTTCTACAATATTTTCGTAACCGTGCTGGCAGTAACTGTCGTTTTCCAATGGCTTACCAAGTCACTTCAGAAGTACGTACAGTCGTCGTCGTAAAACTGGAGACCATTAGGCATAGGAAAACGGTAAATTTCCCAGCAATTGCTGACTGCATTCGGTCGGGCTGCACAGTATTTGTTACATTTTAGAACAGGGTGGACATCTACATTTATTAACGGTGGCCTAAGAAACGAGAATATTCAGTTTCTCTAATGTGCCTCATGATTCTTAAACGCTAAATGTACTCTGCCACCCGCCATGCTGGTTTAGCGGCTGAGCCTTTCGGCTGCTGACTGAGGAGATTTCTGCTTACCCGCCGGTCGCGGTATTGAATAGCGGCGGCCGCATTTTTAAGAGAGGTGAGAATGCTGAAGGCCTATGTGCTATGGTGCACGTGTGCATAGGCACGTGTGCTTAAGTGCGTGTTAAAGAACCCCAGGTGGTCGAAACTTCCGGAGCCCTCCCCTACGACGTCTTTCATTCATGCCGTGGTTCAGCGACTTTAAACCACTTCAACTGTTAACAATGTGCTCTGCCGATAAGGTCACCTCAGTTGACTATGCACTGTCAACAACATCAGCCTGACTACGTTCACTGCAGGACAAAGGCCCCTCTTATGTTCCACCACTCAACTCGATCCTGTGCTTGCTGCTGCCACTTTATACCTATACAAACTTCGTAGTCTTATCTGCCCATCCAACTTTCTGTCTCCCCCTAGCCCAACTGCATGGCTTCACTGGGAATCCAACCACTTCCCTTAACGACCTGTGGTTATCCTGCCTAAGCACTGTGCCCGGCCCATGTCCATTTCTTCTTCTTGATTTTAACTATATGATATCCTTAACCCCGGTTAGTTTTCTGATCCGCTCTTCTCTCGTCTTGTCTCTGGAGGTTACACCTGTCATTTTCCTTTCCATCGCTCGCTGCGTGGCCCTCAACTCAAGCTGAACCCTTTTTGTAGGCCTCCAGGTTTCTACTTCATAGGTAACTACCGGCAAGATGCCGCTGTTTTATATACTTTCCTTTTGAAGGATAGTGGCAATATACTAGTCATGATTTCAGAGTGCTTGCCGAATGTGCTCCACCGTATTCTCAGTTTGTGCGATGAATGTTATAGAAAAAAATGAAAACAAACTTGTGTCGGGGAACATTGAAATAGATGGAGAAGTTACAATGATGAACGACTGTCGGAGTGGTTGATTCGTTGATGGATAGTTTTTTTTACGGACGTCTTACACATCTCGTGAATGATTCAAATATCGGTTACAATGCTTCGCGTGGCTCGTGACAGTTGCATATTGACGCAGCAGTTAACGCGACCTTTACGGGGCCCTGAATACACGGCGAAGGGACAACACCCGAGGCACTGATCACAGTCCAGCCAAAATCTTACAACTGATGATGAACGCACACGATGACGATAAATGAAGAAGGAAGATCTGCCTAGTAAACGCCCACCCTGGAACCTAAACGAAAGTCACGAAGAGTTACTTACCTGAGTTCACACACAAAATGCAAGATTTATTGCATGGTGGTTGTGCCAAAAAAATTGGCAGATACCATGTACAGTGGGAATCGATTATATGCGAAGCTCCAATGAGGAAGGTTGGTATGTCACTTCGAAAATCAGCACAACGTTACGAGGCGGGGAAAAATTATGCCGTACATGACTTTCATGTCATGATTATCATGTTTAGACGTGTCATTTGCTTTCGTCATCTATCCACGTCACCTGATACCAAGTTTGGTATATGTCGAGCTAACGAAACGGTCGCGAGCTTGCTATGAGCGTAGCATGTAGTGAAGTTTTACGTGACGCGAATGCCATGATTATCATGTTTGGACCTGTCATTTACATTCGTCGTCAATTCATGTCAAGTAATACCAAATTTGGTATTTGCGGAACTAGTGAAACAGCTGCGAGCACTATGAGCGTAGCATGCAGTCATGTTTTGCATGACACGCGTATCATGATTATCATGATACCAAATTTGGTATAAGTGAAGCTAGCGAAACGACCGTGAGCGCATCATGAGCGTGGCATGTAGTCATGCTGTTACATGACATGCATTTCACGATTATCATGTTTGCATCAGTTACATGCCTTCGTCATCCATTCACATCCGTAATACCAAATTTGGTATATGTGAAGCTAGCAAAGCAGCCACGAGTGGCGCATTATGAGTGTGGCATGTAGTCATGTTGTTAAATGACACGCATGTCATGATTTTTATGT
Organism: Rhipicephalus microplus; assembly: GCF_043290135.1. Classification (NCBI taxonomy): domain Eukaryota; kingdom Metazoa; phylum Arthropoda; class Arachnida; order Ixodida; family Ixodidae; genus Rhipicephalus; species Rhipicephalus microplus. The sequence continues at coordinate 192,878 of NW_027464605.1, forward strand.
TAGGGTCTGTCGCTTGTGTTCGACATGCAGTCATGTAATACCATGCCGGTTTTGCAACATGCTATGTGAACGAAACCACCACAACAGCAGCAAGATCATTAAATGTAAATCAAGACATTGGCGACGTCATGATTTTCGTGTTATGTTTGTCATACAGTCATGTTATGCCATACCAATTTTCGTATCAATCCCATCACCGAAACGGCCAGGAGAGCTAAACATCGTAAGTGGATAGATAGATAGATAGATAGATAGATAGATAGATAGATAGATAGATAGATAGATAGATAGATAGATAGATAGATAGATAGATAGATAGATAGATAGATAGATAGATAGATAGATAGATAGATAGATAGATAGATAGATAGATAGATAGATAGATAGATAGATAGATAGATAGATAGGTTGTGGGGTCTCGAATTGGCGAGCACCACCACCACGCTCTCGGAGTGAACGGACACATTAGACTCAGTCGGCCCAAACCAAACAACAACATACATTTATTTAACTAACTTTAGAACGACGATATCGTCCGCCGAATCAAAACATGAATCGTGATGAACACGCTAGGACATTCGTACGTATATTACCATACACTCGAAAACATGACAAACACAATTACACACCCAAGGCGGCGTCACCAACGCTTGGCTTACCACGAGGGTCCTCAGCGGCCAACCCGTGGTGCCGCGCACCGGGGACCCACGCTAGAGACAACCGTTTGCGGCAATCGCCACGCGCAGACTGTGAAGAGACCAGCTTATTTCTCGCTCACCGCTACCGAAGCTTGTCGCCGACGGCGCTATATGATGATGATGATGATAATGGTAATCAACGCTCGCGAACACAATGCAACCTACCGCCGGTAGTTGTAACTTGAAATGCGGCTTTTGGGCGAGACAGGTGCGCCACGCAGCGCAAACAACTTTACAAAGGGTGTCAGCACCTCCACAAGGTAGATACACTCAAAGTCGCCGAAGTTCGCTAAGAAATACGTCGCATTTAAAAATCCCACTACGGTGCAGCGAAAGCAGATGCAATGAAAAATGTGAGAGGACAGGTTACTAACCTGGGAAACAAAGGTGACGTTGTGGGAAATCTCATGAGAACTCTCTCGGGAAACAGCAACTGTGCACGGACGGGAAATTACTAACTCCTCGCGCGTACGCCTGGACAATCCACACGGCACAGGCACAAAACGAGTGGTAGGTTAACTATCAGAATGCTTGCTCTACACTGTTCGTCGATTTGTCGTGTAGGCTGGATCAGAAAACAATTTGAAATGGAATGAAGTGACTTCCGGATCATTTGCCACGGGCCACATTATAATGTCCTTTCATTTTCCTCGTGCACACCAAACGATCTACCCGTTTGCGTCTTCAGTCAAATAGGGTGGGACGTTATGAGCGTATCTTTCCAGGAAAGGGTGTTACATAATGGCAAAGAACATTTCCCCGTGCGAAGCAATATTCCTCTGCAGTAAATTAACTGATGTACAAGCCGCGTATAGCCATGCTTTTCACCGAATACGAAAAGTACTATTAACTCATTATAAGATCATGATCACCTTTGGAAGTCCTCGTCGGTACGTTCAAAGCAGTGCTATTAAATAGTCAGTATAGTTCACGTTGCTAATCGATGGCATGGAATTTCAGGTGCCAAGGCTTGAGTGAACTGGAATACCGGTAAGGTGTCCAAAGTCCCGGCTCCCGTGTATACGCCTTTCGCAGTGAACTCACGCGTCGCGTCGGACGCGTGGGCATTGTGTGCTCGGGAAGCGCGTGGAAAGGAATCTCTGCTGCGCACTGCAATTTCTGGCGTTGAGTTTCTACGCAACGCTCTTGAAGTCTTTTTAAGCCTAATAACGAGGCGTGCCGTGGCGCTTACCCATCTTTGCGCTTAGTGCTCGGGCAGCAATAGAATGCAGATAGTCATAAACATCCACGCGGCGTAATACCAGTCTTAGAATTGGGGAACATGCAGAAACCTGGAGACTTACAAAGAGGGTTCAACTTAAATTGAGGATGGCACAGTGAGTGATGGACAGCAAAATGACAGGTGTAACCTCAGTATACGGGAGGGTAGCACAGTAGGTCAGAGAACAAACAGGAGTTAAGGATATTATACTTCAAATCAGTAAGAAGAAATAGGCATGGGTTGGGAAGGTGGTGCGTGGGCAGGATAACAGCTGGTCATTAACGGTGAAGGCGCAGGACCGGGATTATTGGCGGAACATAGGAGAGGCTTTTGCCTTGCAGTAGATGTAGCCAGGCTGATTATTACGTTGATGCATGTGCCGAAGCGTGAAAGATAACCACGCGCGAGGTCAAATAAATAACAAGTTGTGCGATTATAACAAGTAGTAAACGATTTAGAGTACTTGTTACTTTACTATGGGAGAACAGAAAGCCGTCTCAGATCCTATGGCGGAAAAAGTACAAAGAAAGAAGCTTTCTCTCTCTCTCTCTCTCTCTCTCTCTCTCTCTCTCTCTCTCTCTCTGTGTGTGTGTGTGTGTGTGTGTGTGTGTGTGTGTGTGTGTGTGTGTGTGTGTGTGTGTGTGTGTGTGTGTGTGTGTGTTTTGCAGTTGTTACTATCGCTTACAATAAGCTGATTCGGGCTGCTTCTTTTGCTCGTTGAGTATCTCGTAAAATTTTCTAGTCATTTGTCGAGTTTTTTAAATGCGAAGCATTTTTTGGCGACCTTCAGCGACTTGATATTTATCTATCTATATATCTATCTAGCCACCTACGACTTTCAGCTCTCCTGGCCGTTTCGTTAATTGTATCAATACCAAACTTGGTGTGGCATAACATGACTGTATGGAGAACATATTTGGCTAGACAAAACATGAAAATCTGGACATGTATGTCATGAATGTCATGATTTACATTTCATTGTCCTGCAGCTCTTCCGGTGGTTTCGTTCACATGGACCGTTGCAAAACTGGTATGGTAAGACATTATTGTATACCGAACACAAGTGACAGACCATAACATGAAAATCATGACATGCGTGTCATGTGACCACATGATAACATGCCACGCTCAGGATGCAGTCGCGGCCGTTTCGCTAGTGTCACATATACCAATTTCGGTATTACCGTACGTGAATGGATGACGAAGGTATGTGACTGGTGCAAACATGATAATCATAAGATGCGTATCATGTAACAACATGACTACACGCTATGCTCAAGAGGCGATCGCGGCCGTTTTGCTAGCTTCACATGTACCAAGCTCGGTATTCCGCGACGCGAACGGATGACATAGGTAAATGACACATCCAAACATAATAATCACGACATGCATGTCATGTACCATCATCACTACATGTCACACTGATAATGCGCTCACGGCCGTTTCACTAACTTCACATATGCCGAATTTGCTATTACATGACCCCAATAGATCAAGAATGTATGTGACTGGTGCAAACATGATAATGATGAGCTGCGTGTCATGTGAGAATGTGATTACATGCTACAGTCAAGGCGCCAATACATTTAGACATGACGCGGTGCGCTGCTCGGCGGCGTTCATTTCGTCGCTTCACGCCGGTGTTGCCACACCAGGCGCCGGTCCTGCCATATACTCGCAGGCACGCGTAACGCTGCGTTGCTTTGACGCATGTGCGTTTCAGCACGTCCAGTGTCCCTCCGTCACGAAAAGAGGGAGGCGCAGTGTTGTCTGGATAATGCATCGGCATTGAGTAATGTTAGTCTATTGCATTGGCGCGAAATGCAGAATGTCGCATTTCGCACCGGTTGCCGTCGGGCCGCGCCGACAGACGCTGGTCACGCCTGGCGTCAGACTATGAAGTGCTCGCGTTTTGCTAACGCAGCGTCACTGTGCCCTGCGTATGCGCGCGTTAACGCTACATTGGAATATATTGGGCCCTTTAGGATGCGCTCGTGGCCGTTTTGCTAGCTCCACATATACCAAGCTGGGTGTGACGTGACGTCAATGGATGATGAAATATATGACTGTTGCAAACACGATAATCCTGACACGCGTGTCATGTAAGAACATGAGAACAAACCACGCTCATAGTGTGCTCACGGCCGTTTCGCTAGCTCCACATATATTAAATTTTGTATCACGTGACGTGAATAGATGACGAAAGAAGGTAAACGACACATCCAGACATGATAATCATGTCACGGAATCATGGCATGATGCCGTACATGACGGAAGTCACGTACGGCGTCATTTACCTTCACCTCGTAACGTTGTGCTGAATTTAAAGTGACATATCAACACTTCTCATTCATGCTTCGCATATCATAGATTCCCACTACAGGTGGGATGTGCCAATTTTTTTCACACTTTGTTTTTGCATTTTACCAGCTCATTTAGGTATATTAGTGATCATCTCGATCACCAATGCACGTTTGTCGTTCACTAGTAGCCTGTTTGTTTATGACGAGTAGTTGAGTGTGTAGGCGTGCGCAGGGTTTCTCATCAAGAGGGGCGAGTGCTCATCATAGCAACACCCCTCTCCACCTCACTACGTCAATGCAGGGGCCGATTTCGCACCCAACCCTATATTGGTGACTGGGAAGGAGGGGTGCTCCCTCTAACCTGCCCCCTCCCCCTCCCCTCCAGAGCACGCATGTGGTTGATGGTTCAAACATAAGTTGAGGGAATTTTCACGTAGCGTTAATCATGCACTGTCAAACGCGCCTTCAACCAAATGGGGAGACTACCTTGGAGACATTGTTGAGAAGTAGATGCTTTCGCTGATAGTTGAGCATATTTTCACTGTACAAGACAACTACATGACTTTTTAAACTTCACATCGCATTTGATTGACTTTCTTAAAATCATAATTACAAGAAAGAAACGAATTCTCAAGAAACAAGAAATTCAGTGTTTCCACTTCCTATTCTTGTTAAGAATATTCGCTTGATCGCTTGGTAGCATCTGGAAACACTGCTGTTTAAAACAAATGTTCAACGATTAAGAGTACGGGGCCTTCTAATATAGGAAAGTGACAAGCTCTCCCAGCTTTAAGATGCAGCTGTATGTTTAGAAAAAGTGTGTAGCGATTTAGAGTACTTTACTTTGTCTCACCACTTTGGTTCAGCACTACCCAAGGAGGATTAAAAAAATTGCTGGAGTGGAAGCTTCCGCAAGCAGAAGTGAAGCCATCTTTTGCCACTGCCAATATGGCAGAAACATGCTCTTTTCTGATAGTGCCCACTTAGAAATCAAGTGGCTTTGATATGTTAGTGTTAATTTTACGTTCGGTCTATAATAAAAGACAGTTGTTCTCGACGAGATAACACACAAAAACGAGTATGGGTGACTGAATATTCAAAGCACTTTGCCTCCGATCGGAGGCTCAGTAAGACAGAAACTCTAAGACGCACTTGGAGCACTATGCGACCCGAAAAAGTTTCCACATAACACTCGTTGGGCGTGCTAGTGAAACGCTCCGTTCTTAATCGCTGAACGGTGATACTTTATCATGCCCCTAGTAAGGTGGCCGCCGCAGACGCCATCTTGCCAGAGGCACAGCTTTACTCCTAGGCTACAATTTCCACTCCAGCAATTTTTTTTTCAAATCCTCCTCGGCACTACCAAAGCTACGGGGTGTAAGAAAGCCACACGCTTGCGCAGTGAAACGTGGTTCTAGATATAAGTGCCTTGAAAATGGCAGGGATTTCTGAAATTGGCGTTTTTTTGTGTGTGTGTGCGCGCGTGCGCGTGTAAGTGTGTGTATGTGTGTGTGCGCCCGTGTGTGTGCGCGTGCGTGCGTGAGTGCGCGCGCGTGTGTGTATGTGCACGTGTGTGTGTGTGTGTGTGTGTGTGTGTGTGTGTGTGTGTGTGTGTGTGTGTGTGCGTGTGTGTGTGTGTGTGTGTGTGCAATATGCGTTTTAAGCGATTGTTGGCGTAGGTCTTGCCGTTTCTTCATAGTGGAGCTGGCCACTGGACCGATGCTGGCACGCGTTGCACCTGGACTACCACGGCTTTGTGATCAGTGAAGCGCACGCTGAGACGTTGCCGACGACGCCGAAGATTCACCGTCGTTGACTTTCTATCGTCGTTGCTTCAGGTCGGCTGTCTTGGCTCGCGTCTCGTCGGTGTTATCCGCATGCTGTCTCTATTCTCGAACGTGATCAGCTCTGCGAGCCCTCGCAACACTGGGAACGGCAGTGTTAAGCCAAGTATCTTCGGCGCTTGTTTCGGCGGGCGAAGGAGCTTCGCTTTCTGGCGTCCTCTCCAATGCAGACAAACGAGCCGAAAGAGTGTTCACTTGATTTGCGCTCGAACGTTGCGAGTGTTGGAGGGAGTGAAGCAAGTGAGAGGTAACACACGGCGAGCGCCCGGCAGGCGAGGAAGAAAGTAACCTCACCGCACACTGCGAGGGAAGGGGTGACCTACTTGGCACCGCCCCACTACCTGTAGCGAGGGGAGCGTGGTGCAGTGCGTTGGCATGGATGGAGACTCGTTTGCTGGATTCCGTGCCGACCAGTTGTGCCCTCGCGATCTCCGGCGTCAGCGTAGCTCTGGCCGACTGGGCTCGCCCTACGTCATCTCCTGACGCCGACGACCTTCGACGACAGTGTAGCTCTGACCAACTGGACTACGCCATCTACTGACGCCGACAAGAGCTCTTGCAATTGGTGCCCCACCCTCGGACTCCTGTGACCGTGTTTCCATCTTTCCTATCTCTCCTATCCCCTCGATTTGTCGTCGCTCTTTCTGGCTTACCACCTCACGCCTCTTCCTCTTTTCTACGCCTTTACTCCTACCCTTTTTTTCCTCCTCACCCCCATCCCTTGTGAGCTACTGTTGAGGTGTCGCTCGCTGAAGCAGACAGTTACGGGGCTCACTTTTCTCCCTTTCTCTCTTGAAGAACCACTTAGTAGTAGGCACGGATACACGGAGTGGCATCGTTACAGAGGCTAGTCAACGAGCTGCTTCGCCTGCAATAAACGTTTTATTCTCTCTCTCTCCAGACAGAAATTTATCGTCTTTCGACGACCTTTGCCGGTGAAGTACGCAGATATCCCACCGATATTTTTATTTAGTTTTTTAGCTGGCTTAGGATAAAGTGATTCTTTCATACGCGTAGTTTCATGGTACGCAGTTGCATCTGGAGGCATTCCCTTAACATGCACACTTCGATTGCACATAAAATCTTCGACTGATTCTTGATGAACGTCTCCCCCCCTCAAAGAGCGGAATGATAAACTTGATATCGACTAGGCAACATAGAACATCCTGTGGTTCACTATAAACAATGACGGTGTAGGTATGCTGTGGAAAAGTATCCCTGCGGAGTCAACCTAAAAACAGCTTGTCTTGATATTCATTTCAAACAGCACAATAAAAAGAAAGATATGTTCAAGGCGAGAGTTACGATTTTTTTCTCAAAGAATATAAATAAGCTAATGGTTGAGGCAAAAGGACTTGAATCTTCATGAGGGCCGAAAAATTATAACTTAGGAAAGGTTCTCAAAATATTTACTCGGGAGCTGTATGTAACATGGTCTGTCGAATACTCCTGTGACCACGAATACTCCTGTGAATACTCCTGGATGCACATAAAATAGCTCTGGTGACCACTATTGAAGTTTTTTTTTTTGGCACCTAAGTGTAGAGTTACTGTATATGCTACCTTTAGGTAGCTACCTAAAGGTAGCACATACAGTAACTCTACTTAAGTGGTACCCTTAGCGCCCTCTATGGAGCGGCGGAACAACCTTAAGTATTAAAGCGGAAAAAAACTCCCAAGCATTTCCCCGAGGGTGAACATGGTTAAGTGCGAATGCACGGGGTGATGCTAGGAGGGGTATTTATTAATTCGCACTATTATATTTATCAATCACATTATGCTGCCTTTATGGTGTAATGGTTCCTGAGAATCGCAATTTGATCACACGGGGGAGTTTACGTTAACTCACTGGCGAATGCCAACGGATTTTAACTTTACTCCCCCTCATAGCATCAGCTATCGCGAGCGAGCGAAGGGGGAGGGGGACGCGCGCAGCGGCGTTAAAGATATAAGGCGCGTTACTGACACCGATATCAGCGTCGCGTCCGTGGCTTATTCGGTAGAGCGTCGCGCTGCGGCCCACCAAGTCCTCTTTCTTTTAAAGATAGAGAGAAGACTGCGGACGCCGCCGACGGCGGTGGATGGTTTGGGGTCGCTTATAAAGTGTATTCACACTTAAAAAGTTTCATTAGTGGTACTATGGTTTCCACGCGCACCCCCACACTCCAAGGCAAGTGTCTTAACCACTACGCTCCATACGCAAGCCTGGGAAATGTGAATATCTCACAATAATACGAACGTCGTAGGGCGTTCATATATTCACAAGAAGATGGCTTAAATTATTTCTGAGCAACGTCTTCCCAAGAATGCACTGCTGTTTCAAAGTGAAGCCGACTTCAAGGCGATGGTTATAGGAATAAACCATCATAAGCTTGATCATCATTGGCGTAAGTTGTCTTTTCGCAGGAACGCGCTGCAGTGAAGCCTACTCATAAGATTGACGGTGGTGTTGTCGTCGAGGTACCATGGTGGACTCAACGCAGGGGTTTGTACGTTGATCTGCGCTTTCGCAACCTCGCATTTCATACCAAACTGCCTTCCGTCATGTCACCTCTGTAACGTGTGCTGAACAGCCTGTCTGGTCATCCAACACCACATAGTGTAATGACTGCTCTGTATTCTTTTTTTTACAACGAAGGTGTATATGGCGGGTTGTGGTGGGTGACGTTCATAGATAAAAGACGTGTAAACAATTTTTCACAAGCGGGTACAGAACCCACCACCTTCCAGCTAAGCCTCGGGCGTTAGAACAATTCGTTTTTTTTTTTGTCGATTTGAACAATTGAAGCAGAACGTGTTGCTACCCGAGGAACTTACGGTAACTGAGGTATCACCTCTATCACCGACGCAGAAAGCGGGTTTATGAGTCGAAACTCAAGAGGGTGTAGGCAAGTCCTTCGTCATCCATTGAGCTTCCACTAGTAATCACAGTGCTCACTAGACTGCGCTTCGGTGCTCGCTCCACTCCTATGCGTAGGAGACGCCTGCTTTAGTGTGAAATGAGGCACACAGGCAGGCAGACAGGCAGAGCAAACAAACCATGCATCCATCTGTGCTTCTGTCCGTCCCCGATTCTGTGCGTCCGTCCATCCATGCGTCCATGTATCCGTCCTTCTGTCCGTGCGTTCATCCTTCCGTCCGTACGTCTGACCACCCTTCCGTGCGTCCATGTGTTCATCCGTCCATCCGTGCGTTTGTCCGTCTGTCCATCTAGTGAAAACTTCGAGTACCGCCATCTAGCATCTTCTCATTATATGCTCATCATATAAAAGTACGACAATCCAGCGGTCATTCCAAAGACTAAACGAGAGGTGGCTACCTACTACTACAACTATATACTACTACTACTACTACTACTACTACATACATCGCGGATGCACAACCCACGGCATACGAAGCTTCGCCCCTTGAAATATCCAGAAGCATCTACAATGTAGTGAGGCCGGCTACGCCGATATTGTGAAACAAGGTGGGTGGAACGTCGCGGTTTAGTTGCATTGATTGCAGAAGCGCTTTCCGAGATGGTTCGATCACTTGGAGAGTTAATGGACACCTTCTGTGACAAAGCAACAGCGTCCATCGCTCATTTCCTCCATCAGTAAATCTGTTTGCCCAACTTTTTTGTACGTTTCGCTGTTAGTGAGATATTCCTTTAGACCTCACACACCACTTGATTGTGTACCTGCAGAGCCCATAAATTAACATGGGCATCACCTTGGAGCAGGTTTACTTGGTGCTGACTAAGTAGGAAGAGAAGGAAACTAACATGGAGGCACAGTTGCACAAGATATTTTCTCCGTGTCTAGTAGAGTTCGGAGTGAAGTGCGAGATTACACAGTTAGTAGAAACACAGCGATACCAGGCAAACTACGGCTGTAGATCTGCGTAAAAGTACTACAGGCGAGCCTTGTTCATTCCACACATACACGACCTGAAAGCTTTCATCAAACGGGGCATTACAAACTAGCTCAAAACACAGCTATGTTTGCAATTTGTGTTGCCAAATCTCATCTCCCAAGACAAATTCGAATCTGTTCAGCTAGCCTTTGACTTTTATCTAGGAGATATGACAACAAATATTGTCTTTACACTAAAAGGTGAACGGGAGACTTGCAAAACAAAATAGAAAGCCATAAAAAATTAATTTTCCCGGTTTGCAACGGACGCTTAAGCTGAATGCAACAAAGCTCTTTTCTCGAACATTGACACACTCAAGATATTGGCAACGCACCCAGGGACAACAGCTGCTGCAGACCGCAGATTCTCGACACCGAAAAGAGTGGAAACGTATTTGAGGAACCGGACGGCTGTGGAGCGGCTTGATGGTCCGGCTCTAATGTCCACTCACCGGATACAAGTCAGTGCCAACAAAATTATCGCTGTGTTTAGGGAGAAACCGCGACGCATAAAAGTTGTAGAGTGAACCACTCTCTTCGGCCAGGGTACATGTTCTTTTTTTTTCTTTTGCAATGACCTTAGCTGTATGGTAAAGCCATTCGAAATATTATTCACGAAAATTGCTTGCTAAAATGAATGTTAACGTTCTGCCTCATGTGTTAGAGAATCATCCATGTTTTAGTTTTTTGTTATCCCATAAAATTGTTTTCCCGAGTGTGTGTTCTAAGTGTAAATATTTGTGCCATAAATTGGCTCCCGTTTTATTTTTTTCGCAGGCCTGTTGTGAAGACGAGGTGTTAGAAGTTCAGCAAAGAAAGCGTTTCATGTATATTTTTTGCCACACATGCGTAAGTGGACAACCGGTTCCCTTCCATTCCCCACCCCCCCTTTTTTTGTCACTCGTCTTCTTGTTACTGACTCTGTAAGACCCTTCTTCATTGAGGTTATTTGCTACGAAAGCATTCATTCTGGTGCACACGCACTATATCTTTACTGCAGCGTCATAATTTGCTTTCGTTCGCTGATTGACTCGGCTATTGTGCTGCATTTCACATTGTTATCGTGTTCTTTTATTAAATAAGCACATTCTATGTTCCCGGCCACCTTTCTTTCTATTAGACATGAAAAGATTGTCTTTTGAACAATAAGGCCTTGCCCTCTGAAAAAAAAAAACAATCTCGATTTCTTCAAATAATTGATTTAATTGATGTGGGGTTTTAGCGTTCCAAAACTACCATATGAATATGAGAGACGCCGCAGTGGAGGGCTCCGGAAATTTAGACCACCTAGGGTTCTACAACGTGCATCTAAACCTGAGCATATGAGCCTACAGCATTTTCGCCTCCATCGAAAATGCAGCCGCCGAAACCGGGATTCAATTCCGCGACCTGCGGGTCAGCAATCGAGTACCTCAGCCACTAGAGCACCGCGGCGGGGCTTTCTTCGAATAAATAAGCACCTTCTATATTCCCGGGCAACCTTCTTTCTATTTGCCATGAAAGACTATATTTCGAGCTATTAAATCCATAGAGCAAAAATCCTGGCTAGATGCCTGGCGTGATTATGGTATGTTGATAGTGAAAAAAAAAAACGAAGCTTTCTAAATTTTTAGCATGCGGGCACGTATGAGTGCTTTGAATGATTGCTGCTTCGTGAAACAAACAGAAATGTGGTCCTGCAGTGCACGTCCCAGGTTACCACTTAGTGTGGGCCTTCGCCGTGAAAAGGCTAGATGTCCAATATTTACTGAGCCATGATGCTTAGAAAGAAACAGAGGGAAAGTAGGACTGAAAATTTGTTGGGCTGGTATCGGTTCGTTAATGACAAAATGACACGATTAAAAAGAGACGAGAAGATTGTTTGGGTTTGAAAGTATGGAGGGAAAACGTTTAGCTATCATCCAGTAAAAAAGGGACCACGTAAACTTACTGCAAATCATGGTAGACTGATTACAAATGTATATAAGTGCTTATTAGCCGCCAAATCGCAAGCTATAAGAAAGGCCCTATAGCCTCACAGATGACTAAATTTATCACATTTTATGCCTTCAAGGAGTGCGCAAACTGAACCTAGATGACCATTTTGTCTCTGTAGCAACTCCATGCAAGCCCTGTAGATGAAAATGCGCAAAACGTGTCGAAAAAAGACCTTAAATCAATTTTTATTATAGTGGCGTCTACAGCCAACAAAATTATTCAACATTGGGCCATAGATCGCTGCGAATTAGCCTAAATAACGACATAATAAGATGAAGTGAGGATTAATTGTGTAATCTAGGAATAAAACGATGTCTTAGATTCGCATCCCTGTATCTCGGCACACAGCGGTTGACAGAAAGCGAGTGCTGTTTTAATAGAACAATTGTTTCCTTCATTCGTACGCAATGTAAGCCCAAACTGGGGCAGGTTCAAATTCAGACTATTTCATTTTATTTTTAGTATACGCTGTGCTGCAGCAACGCTTTCAGTGTTATATGTTACAAAATTGTAAACTATGCCTTCTAGTTAAGAAAACAAGCATTACTGGTATACATTGCTCTATATAGATAATATACACCGTGAAGACGTACGGTTGCACGGGGTTGAAAACAACCGATTTCGTCCGTGTCGTACGCCGTACGAACGTTCAGCGTACGTCGGCATTCACCGTCGCCAAATCTGGGACTTCCTTGACGTCGCCAAGCGTCAGGTAGCGCCTGAGTCGGTACCAGCAGTGCTCGTTGAGGTTGTCGAGCTGCGTGCGACCGTCTTCGCGCTCGCGGCACACGACTCGCTCCTTCACGACTCCGGCGAATCGCATGTAGTCGTTCATGCTCTCGATTTGCTTGAGGGCGCTTTGGAGAATGGACTTGGCTTCGCTGACGCTCAGGTGTTCCTGTTGGGCCATTTCTTCCAGCAGCACGGGACACCGCCAGACCAGCTCCAGGGAGCGGGCACAGTACCTGTTCCGATTTTTAATTGCGCCTCTAGGAATGCGTTCTGTACACTCATCATGCTTCACAACATGCAAAGCTGACTATCAAAAAATTTTGATAGCACAGCACTGTCGTTGTTTGAGAGTAATTTAAAGTTGACTGTGTGGTACAAAAAACAATAAAGACCTAAAATCTATGTGGTGGTAAAAGCTGGCCTTTCATTTTCAGTATCTTTCGTATGCAAACGCAGCACACTTCATGCTTCAAAGGAGTAGTGAGAAGTCAAGAATTGCACTGCTGTCATGAGTTGAATTAGTCAACACGTATGCGTGACATGACAAGAGCAGTTTCAGTAAAATATGTAAAAGACTAATGTAAAACCAATTACAATGTCATTCTTATAATCCAATGGTGTTTGATTATTCTTATGGAAAAAAAAATAATCGAATGCTGGCCTCCATTTGCTATGCTACTGAGGATTCTGTCATATGAAAAGCTTCATTAGACAAGCATGTGGCTTGATTCAGTGATTTTATTATTAATATTAGCCTGTTTATTTTGTACATTATTAACAGCTTCTGAAAGCCTAAAAACTGTATTAGAATTTTCTACGTTCGCTGCGACGAGTGCGACTCTCCTTCCTTTTTTTTTTTGTGTGCTCTTTGGCACACAAAGAATCCTTATAAGCAGGTGCAGGACTTATTACTACTCCTTTTTGACGCAGCTTAAAGGATATTTCGGCGGACTTTTGATATTTTTGTATTAGAAAAATTACTCAGCATCTATGCGTAGCATCGTGATGTGCGAATTAAAAAAAGCGTTCTGGTGTTCCTTAAAACGCCCCCTATCGACGATTTCATCGAAAGTCAACGCTGGCATGCACTTCTGTGACTTACCCTGCTCCTCTACAAAGTAACGAACGAAGTCGCATATTACACCAAAATGGCTTTGTTATATTGTAAAATTTGCTTTAAATAAATTTTCCTAACACTACATGAATGGACATACGAAACTTATTTACTTCGTTATAAACGAATATTTTATACCTGTATTTGCTATGTCGAGGTTCAACTCAATAATTTGCGCGCTACAGGTTATTGAATGCTTGAGTCCCCTGCTCCTCCGAAAGGCATGCGCACCAGATTGGCACATCACTATACTACTCCAAAATGTGCGCTAAACCGTGAGTACCGAGTACCCCGTACTCACCCGTCACGCCGACGACCGCTCACAAAGAGGGCTGCCCGGGACACCATGCCGCTGTTGCGGAGAGCCACTTTACGAATGGCCACCCAGTCCACCGCCGCACTCCAGTCTATGCGACCGAGTAAGGTGACGTTCTGCAAGGTGTACGTGTCCGCGATGTTCGCTGAAAGACGGCGAATGAACGCACTCGTTATGGCCACCCGGTAGGCTTCGAAGTGCAGCTTGCGTATGTTCTTCATGGACAAGATCACTTCTGCCAAGCTCTCCACGTGGTGCTCCTCAACGACGTCATCACGGGTGTCCATTTCAAACTGCAGCTCCTGTATGCTCGTGTTCCGAGGCAGCGCCTGGACAATGAGCTCCCACGACCTGTGGACATCATCGCGGTCTTCGCCCGAGTACATGTACAACTGTAGTTTCAGAAGCACTCGCGTTTCGCCTATGTAATCGGCGACGGCGGCACAGAGTGCCACGTCACCCGTGCATATGTGCAGGCGAATACATGTGATGTGGCTGCACGTGGGCAACCGTTGCAAGAGGGCGTTCGCAACGGTCGAGTAGAGAGACACTTCAACGTCGGAAAACGTACTGTATTCGATCAAATCAAAATTGTCCGAGATATAGTAGGTGCCGAAAGAGACCTTGCCTTCTCCGCCGCTTTCTCTGAGGGCCGCGCACATACCTTCCAGGCGAGGATAAAACCACATCTTCACGTCGACGGTCACCTTCTTGAAATTCTCTTTCTTCGAGATGGCTCTGAGAAAAGTGGTCCACTGTTCAGTATTGCAGATATGAAACGGAAGCCTCAGCTCCTGCAAGGTGTAGTTGTTCGCGACCGCTAAAAGCCAGCTATTACATCGATTCCGAATGGTCGTGTCGTGGGAGAAGGACACGTTGAAAACACGCAGCACGGTATTTTCGCGGAACATGGTTGCCGTTTGCTCGATGCAGTCGGGGTCAATCGGGACGTACTTAAGCTCGACATTCGAAACCGTTCTGTTTACAAGGAGGCCTTCGACGATCCGAGCAAAGCAACCTCGCGACTTCCCCACTTCTGCCACAACGCTGAGAGAAGTCAGTGTGATGGTCGCTCTCAGGTACTCCGTGAATGCCCCTCGACGAGCGCGGCAAACAACAGAGCCGTGGAGCGCAAGTTCTTTTATGCTGACGTTTGATTTAAGAGCCGCAGTCAGCTTCCTGGCGCCATCAATCCTCATTCGCAACCCTGGTATCTTCAGAACAGCGAGTGATCTTGTGTTCCGGACAAACTGCGAAAGAGTCGCAGGAACTCCCCGCATAGACTCTGCGAAGGAGGGGCACTCTAGTTCCTCCAGGCACTTCAATGAGGATATGGCGAGGAATATGGGTTGCTGCATGACAAACTCCGACACGTCCATCCTCAAGGTTCGCAGCGATGAGTTGCCTTCGAAAGCGGCGCATAGAAGCGTCCAGCGGCTCGCTAGCGTTGAAAGGGTCAGGTTTAGCGATCCCACGCAGCGGTGCCTCTTGAGCAAGCCATACAAAAGCGTAGCAGCTTGGTGCGACTCAAGTTCTACAGGCTCTGGCAGGTGCAGCTCTGGTTCGGCAAAGCTAGTCAGGCATAGCTGCCCGTGGTTGGAAGACACGACTTTCAATTCCAGCCTGGCTGGGAAGAGTATCCGGTTACACGCGGTGAGTTGCCCTACAATGTGGCAAGTTTGGTGCTCGGCAGCAGTGCAAGGTAAGAGGTCGTCGATCACAGCTCCTTTCAATCGGCTAGTAGCGTCCTTAGCGCCAGGCAAGGCTGACACGTCGACGCTTGCTACTGCGAAACGTTCTGGCCTTCTCTGGGACGAGGCTCCGAAACTCGCCATTTAACCTGCATACGAACGAGTGCTTTTACCGACGAGCATCAGCATTAGGGAGAAATTCAGCGTAGCATTTTGCTGTATGTAAGCGCCGCTTATGCTTGTTTTGTTACTACTTTTCTCAAAATTAGTGCCGTGTCAGATATAATCCATATGGTTACCCTGCCATGGAGTAACGAGATAGCTTTGTAAAAGTTCAAAAGTAAATAGCTCAGCAATAACTCTTTGAACTAAACGTAATAGGCAATTGGAATGACCCATGATCTTATAATATCTGCATATAAATTCGTCTGTTTGTTCGTGCCTAAGGGTGGGAAAAAAGTAGAGTGGGCGTTTGGTAGAACCTGTGAGCTCTCCTTGTGTTCTACAGGAACACCATTCCAACCAGTTGAGCAGTTACTTCCTAAGATAACCTATGTCTTTGATATATGATGGATATCAATTATACTCATGCGCGTAGGCGGGGTTCCTTATTAAAGGTGTGGAAGTTTCACCCACCGCCTTAGTGTAAGCCTATATTGATACCTCCGAAGTTTCTAAGACCAGCACACCCTGATATTTCCTTTAAGTATTGCTATGGCTTATAAAAATAATTTACTGATTTTGCTATGGAAATCAACATGCCAGAGCACAGGTCATATTTACTTTTGTAGAGTAACTACAGTGCCTCCTCCAGGATGACCCAACGTGTACACGTGTCAGCCACGCTTTGTAGGAGTAGAGTCTGAATCACACTTTCCTGGAATGGTTCAACGCGCTGCTATGTACGTTAGTGCGTATACGCCCCTACGACCTCGCGTTACCTATAAGCTTTCGTTCACGCTTTAATTGTTGCACAAGGACAATGCATACCATATGACTATGTTTGGTACCGTTACCACACCGGTCTTTGCATATTCTTGCAAAACAAAAATAGAGGCTGAAGTGGCCGACTGGCTGCTTTGGACAAGGGAGAGTCGTACACAACTCGGCGATTACACTGGGAAGGCTATTCTGCATCACCATCGGCGCGAAGAAACGGAGGGCACCTCGAGACGAAAGCATTAGTGAAAGCCCCGCCTCGGTTTCCCGTTGGTACAAAATTTTCACTTACCTAGGTATCGTTACTGAGTTGCGTACGCGGAAAAAGCTTGCTTGCTTCCTTCCCTGCGGCTGGCTGTGAACGTGGCTCGTCTTCTTCTTCGTCGTTGGAGTCTCTGTTCGGCTCTTCACGTTATGATGCTGTGCAGATTTCTCGTCAAGAAGCATTGGGAAAAAAAACGTCTGTTTTACATACGCTAAGCCGAAGATGTCACGCAGGTCCAACGACTTCGAGCCGGAACGCGCGCGTCACCCCCATGGACCACAGCCATCGTGATGGAATGGTGGGACGGGACCAAGGAGGTTAAAAAAAATTAACCTTGTCTTGTCTTGTCGCCTAGGAGATCTTGGCTCATACCCACATGAGGGATTGGCCACACTGTACCTTATAATAGATATTTTTCACAACGCTTGCTAAAAAAAGAAAGAAAAATTAGATGAGAACAATAATATGGTTCCTTTGAAGAAAACGTGAAAAAAGTGCAGAAGAATTTGATAAACCAAAATATATAAAACAAATTAACAAGAATGGGGAAGGGGGACAAAGAATTGGATATATCTGGCAGTACCACTAGCAGCGTATCCTCCCGGTTGCCTGAATGAATTTATGTAGCGCAGACAGAATAGCACTGTGGCCCACACTCAACTGACTGGCTCCAAACGCTTTGGACGGGACAGTGATTGATGGACCTTTTTTTCCTCGCTTCGCTCGCCCCCAAGAAGAACTACCAGACCAGCTTAAAATAATGGGTGATGGCTTTGCCATTTCTCAGATAATTACATTGAATTGTTAATCGATGCCTGACCGCTGTTCTCCTTCCTTTCTCTCTCTCTCTCTCTCTCTATATATATATATATATATATATATATATATATATATACACATGTGAAATGAAGCCTTGGTAATAAGTCAGTACATGGTCCCTCTCGACCATTCTACTGTGTTTTGCACGTTGCTCGTTTTCTTGAACATGTACCATCGGGGCCGTATGCAGAAGTTTTTTCGGAAGTGGGGTGGGGCACTTTTTCATATTGCGGGGGCAGGGGGGCACCCCTTTTGGGTGGTCATTTTTCGCACTGTATGACGGTGATGATTATGACGACAGCGCCATAGGGGCTAAATCGGAGCGGGGAATTCACCGAAAGAGGAGAAGGAAGAAGACTGGTGCTGCGAGCGTGCGCGGGCGGCTTCGATGACTCTCGGGGCTTTCGACCCCGTGTCCTGGGCGCTCGTCCCGGTCGAGCGTGACCTGGATGCCAGGGAAATGTCAGGGTGCGGGACATCGACGTAAGCTCGAGCCTGTGAGCTACGCGAGAGGGAGTGTTCCCACCATGGACGCTACCACGACGGACTCAACGCCACGTTGTCCGGTGCTACGGTCACCGCAACGACGGTGCGCGTGAGTGTGGCCATGTAGACTTGGTGTCGCGGGAGTGAAGCACGCTGACCGTAACGACGTAGACTTTCTTCTAGCGTGGACAGGAACTTCCCAGTAGACCCTTTTTCACCTCGTATTGTCCTGATGTTCTTTGAGGTTTCTTCATGTGTGTTCTTGTTCTCGTCCGATATAAAGAACGTCTTCGTGTTATCCGGTTGTCTTGAGTGCGTCCAATGACCTGGACCCATTGAGTAAACCCCCTTACTCACCACAATGACATGGCGGAAAACAATTCGTAGTAAGGGGGGAATGGGCTGGCTGTTCCTGGTTACGCCACCGGTACCGTCCTGCCCTATTAGGCACTCTAGAGCTCAAAATAAACTGTGTTCTCTTTCTATCAGAGTGTTGTCAAGATTCCCAAGTAACACAGAAAGTTACCAGTTGAGATTTAAAGTTTAAATCGATAAGCGGTAGCGATGAACAAGCGTGCACTGGCTGTTCTGAAAAATACTCTTTTGTTCTTTGTAACTTAATAAGATGGATCAGAAATCATTGTGTAACAATAAAAGTGCACCACACAAAAGCGTTGGGTATTCAAAGTTAAGTAGAGAGCAGTTGTTGTGAGTCAAATAACTCTGATGCTCTGCTGCGAACACGTAACGCTATTGAGGCTTATCGCGAAGAGATGTGGAACTGTTTGTTGCTGTTCTGAGCCACACGTGCGAGTTTACAGCAGTGTGCTACGACTCCAACCTGTAACCACGTCTTCGCAAAGATCTTCACATAACTGGATTCAACAAATTTGCATGAATTCCATAGAATGCTGGTATAAAAAAATGCGGATAACTATCTGGCAACTTCTTACTAGAGGGTTCTTGCCTGGCTTTTATTTATTTCTGTTGTTCATAACACGGGTATAATTTCACTTCGGCGTATATTTACGCATAAAATTAATAAAACAAGCCCAATGGAGTAATCTGGTTATGAAACTAAAGTAGCATCATATCTACGACACTCAAGTAACGATGACTTGTTTCTTCCACTGTAGCTTAGCAGGTTAGGTGTCCTGCTCGTAGATTTTGTTCGCAACAGTGTGCCGAGCCCCACGTTGTCAAACGTAATCAGATTTCGACCAGTATGGTTAACCGCGAATTTATAGCATCGTCGTTGCACATAAAATTGATAAAGGTAACAACGGGGTGCTTCTTGTTGTCAACTAGCATGCGTCGCGTCTTCGACTTGACAGATGACATAAACTTTCTTCTCAGTGGTCAACGAACAAGAACATCAAAATTCAGTTGTAGTAAACACTTTTCTTCTCAGAACATTACGAACACTTTTCACTGTAATAAGAAGCTTGATAAGCCTCATTTAACTAGAAGTGAAAGGCGGGGACGACGACTTCTTGAAATTAGCGCACGATGCCGAAAGCCATGACTTTACGAAATTTCATGGAGTCTGCACACCATTTATCGTATTAAGCAACAGCCGGTTGTCAATATAAAAGTATTGAATCAGATGAAGCGGGTAACTGTTTTCTAAATGAACCAAACCAAACTTACGATGCTTCCACTTTTACTTATGAAAACGACCGAAGTGCAATAGAGTGCGCGTGACTTCTCATTCACTTACCGGTGCTGCACTATCAATCAGTAGATGCTCACCTAGACTTTGCCTTCAATAATCAGCCTATTATACTATGTCGTGGCCCTTGAACACATTTTTCCAATGTGCTTTATCTAAGAGATTCTCTTTAGTGGCCCTTGATTCTAGTTACACTCCCTCCATTCTCACATCCCATCGGCATCCACAAGGGGCCTGCTGAGGTACACAGACCAGTAGACAATGTTCAGTGCTAGGAACAGCAGCGGCAACATCGCCCGTGTGTAACGTTCTACGGTGAGAGCTCTCCTCTGGTTCAAAGGAAGGCCGCTGGGGTCTTTCGGGTACTTGTCCTTCTGGAAGGTCAACAAAACATGCGCAAAAGGTGAAGACAGTTGGGCCATAAAAAGCAAACGAGCGCTTCATTATCGAGATCTGCACCAGCTGAAAAGCTTTAGCACAGGCGATTTGTTTTTGAACAGACAAAATACAATATTCTCCGTTTTCGTGTATAGCGTACAGTGACCTGGAAGCTGAGAGAGGATATATGCTGTACCAGAGATGAGCAATCCACCACACTACGGATAAACTTTCTAACGCTAATCCACGCACCAACCTTCTGAACGTCCCCCGAAGCAGATAACGCAAGCACACAGTCTTGCCTGCTTTCTAATTCAATTTTGTGATTATTTTGCACTGTATCCGTTATTCTTTGCTAAAATTTGCTTGATGGAGTGCCTTATGATATGTTTTACTTTGTGAGCATGCACAGCTTACGGAAGGCATGTAAGCGAGATGACAGCTCTGAACCTACCACTCCTACAATTAAACACTTTATTATATTGGCTATTCACTTGAGGAAAAAAAATAATTATGACAAACTAGAAACCACGCGTCTATGCTTGTGAAATGTGACCGGAACTGAAGCATATGAATACTTCCTACCAATCACAGAAAAAGCTGCAGGTTTTCTTGGGTAGTAATGGTTGTTTAAGGTTTAGGCTCAGCATTCGTTGACAAAATTTCCGTTTCGCTCAGAAATCCACAAGTGGGCTGACCCGTGGAATAAGGTAAATACTTCCCGCTCTTAGCTGCTCTTTAAATCTCACTAAGTCATACAGCGGCATGCATTTTTTTTGTGTGTGCCTGGAGAAAGTGTTCAACGATTCAGAGTACTTCGTACTCTACTATAGAAAAAGGGTAGGCAATCCCTAATATACACGAAAATGCGTATTTTAATACAGAATAGCACACGTACATGTAGACCTGCAGCATTGTAAAACTTTTTCTTTTTAAATATAGTAATACTACACTGCACTGCGTGATACTTGAGCAAAAAGAGTGGTCAAAGTCATAACAGCAACTTGTTAGTGCAATGGCAGAACATGAAGATGACAAATAAAGAGGTCGGTAGTGCTGACCGTCACCGCGACTCAAAGAAAATGTTCCTAATGTGCCTTTATTTATCCATTCAGCCAACAACTGATTCGCGACCAGTTTAGTGCAATAAATAAATGAATTTAGTAGAATGTAATCTGGCACACGAACACGCCACCAATAGCATAACATGAACGGCCATACTTCCAACAACCACTCTTCCCCCTTCTAAATGATGGGTACGCACAACCCCCCCCCCCCTTTCGCCCCCCTTTCAATCACAGGGGGGGAAATGGGCATGCGACCATTTGGCTGCCGTTTTCCTCACCTTGAATACACTCAGTGCTTGTAAAAATTCGGAGCGAGTGAGCCTGCTTCGGAAAAGGTAGTTTGCGATGCCAAACTCGATCAGTGATCCAATGATGAGGAGGATGCACGCAACGAGCCAAACGTCGACGGCCTTGTTATACGACACCTTGGGCAGGTGCGTGCTCAGCGACAGGTAGATGCTCGCCATCGTCAGTAACGTGTTCACTCCGATTATGGCTCTGCGTAAATTTGAAAAAATTAGGTAAACAACAGCGTCAAGGTGTATCTTTAGGCTAGTTGATTCACACTTATATAAAAGCATCACCATTGAAATCAAGCGACTAGATAACGTTTTCATCGGGTTCCCTCTCGGCGCTGGCGGTGTTTTACCGCAAGAGCAACAGCGTTAGCGTCTATTCGAGCTTGGCGCTTGGGTCGCTGTGAAATAATATAGAAAGCTCAAACATGCGTTAGCAGAAGTGCAGGAGCGATGCGCCCTGAGCTAAAGATTGAGATTCACTCCTGAGAAAGCTTGAAAGCTTGAAAGTTAATTGATAACGGAACGTCTACTTTTTAGTAAAAAAAAAAGCAGTCCTTTGATTCCCTTTTGAGAGTTCTGGTTTGCTATGTATATGACTCCATAACTGATCACGTGAACTTTCTTTCGAGGTAATTATGCAATCTTCTGAGATTCTTGTTACCGCTAGAGAGTTAACGTTTCTCTTTTAAAAGAGTCATGTACGTTGCAAGTCAGAGCTACGCGAGAGCAACGTATGGTTCTTTTGCAAGAAACTGCAGAAAAACACAGAAAACACATATGCTGACAGTATGCACGCGTCATGCGTGGTTTCTAGAACTCACATACTTTCTACATTAGGTATTTCGCAACATGTATGAAAGGGCTTTTTTTTTTTTAGCAAATGCTACCGAAGCCTGAATGACCTGTTTAGTCCTGCGGAAAATCAGTTCGCTGATATAGCCGATGACGAAAGGGAGCGAAAGTGAGAGTGTCCCATGAAGTTTTACGCCACGAGAGCCAGTGAGCCGCTGCGTCTGCAATGCCTGGTACCTGCTCGCACGTGTTGTGAGAGCGCCATGCATGCCTCTCGCACGCGGACAAGAGAAAAGATGTTGGCCTGTCAGACTGGGAAGAAAAAAAACAAATGTGGCTGATTTCTCTTTTTAGCAATAGGTAAAACACGAAAGTTAAACGTGTCTTCGCAGAGGTAGTTGAGCGTTCGGTGGACATCGCTTCGCCACAAGGGCGAAGGAAGGGCGAAGGAAGGGCGAAGGAATGAATGCTACAGCCACAAATTGCGAAGTCACGCGGAAAACGGCAAGCAGCGTTAGCCCGAATCTTGCAGCGCGCCCTTCAAGTAGAAAGCACGTACGAAGTAAGCATACACAGGACGGGCATGGACTAACAACTGTCACAGCCCGACACTTAAAGCGCTCTGTATAAACCACGGTGCAAGAATAAGTTTAAGTGAGCGAACGCCGGGACTGTTCACAGTCCGATAATGTTCTGCTTCGCTAGAAGCCTGGGAGATGGCGCTACAAACTTTGCTCCGGCTTCCTCTCTCTCTCTCCCCCGCCCTCGTCTCGGCGTAGGAAAGCCCCGTGATGTAGCAAAGTAGCGGTGCTCATTTATCGTCGCTATAACACCCTCGCCGCCCCGTCGACCTCCTTCCATATCACCCCCTCTTCGCGGCGCCGCTCTATGCGTGTCCCGGGGTTGATGTCACGTGATTACCCGGTTTTATCAGATTTGGAAATCGTCGCTTACGTGCCGGATGTGCTTTGCGGAAAATAGAGTTTCTCAAAATTAACTAGAGGGCACTCTGGCGCGGCGATCACTCAGCGACCATGGGAATGATGGGTAGTACACGCATGTGCCTAGTCTTCGTACTTGCGGGTGGCGAATCGTACTTGCGGGCGGCGAATCGTACTTGCGGCTTCGTTTATTGCTGTGTTTCGGTTTTGTTTTGAAATAAAGATTGAATGCTTTTGAACTTCGTGAGTAATTTGCAAAGTAAGTCTAAAAAAATAAAATAGTGAAGCGCAACCGCTGAACATTTGCTAATACTTGTTTCGTAAGAAAACAGCTCCAAGCCACACGAACATACACGGAGCCAAAGGCAGGCCAGAAGTACGAATATTAGACAAATGTGTGTACTACCCATCATTCCCATGCTCGCTGAAGCGCCGTGCGTTGCAGCTCCCGTAGACACTAGCGCCAGAGTTCCCTCTAGTAAGTATTGTGGAAAACTCTATGTTGCGGAATCTGCCAGCAGCCCGCCATGGTGCTCAGTCCGGCGAGCCATATATCGGCACGCCGCCTACAAGAACATAATCGGTCCCTCTCCGCCAAACGCTCGTTTCGCACCAATCGCTCACCTAAAGTATTCTTGCACCATGGTATAAACAGAAAAAAAGGCGCACAGAACGAACACACTAGTATACGCAAGATAAGCGTCAACGACTACCACAACTCCTGCTTCTTCATGTGTTAGCAACGTGCTCCATTCGTGGATGCCTCCGCGGCAGCAGAGCGAAGTGACGTTCGTCTTCTCCCGAATCAGAAAACTGATAAGCGCGCATGCTGAAGAGATCACGATCCGTAGAGGCGGCGCTCTCCGAAACGCGAGAGGCGACAACCTTGACAGCGACGCAGCGCTCACTCGTCGTACCATCTCGCTACTGATGACCAACACACGCCGAAGTTGAGGAGCTTTGAGGACCACCAAATGGTACATGGTGTATATAAATGGCTTTCCGTTAGTGCCCTTGGCTACATGCGCATTTTGGCGTAGTTGTTAGCGTCACGCGCTGCGGTGCGAGAGGTTGCTGGTTCGATGCCACAAGCTCTGTCTTGCTTCACTGGAATTGAGATAAGCGCCTACGACTTGTACTTTGACATACGTGGCGTTGACTCCCGTGCACACGCGCTTACTTCTTGGTGAAGAGTTTTTTTTTTTTACCTATTGTGCTTTTACTGTAATCTTCGAGTTCAATCTATAGACCACAAGAAGATAACTTTGGTCACTGCAGGTACTGTGTTTGCAAAAGATGCGAATTACTGGCAACAACAGCCAAAGTAGGACCGAGAGGAAGTAACAACTGGGACAGTTCACGTTCATCATGTGTATATTCCTAAGCGTTCTTTTCGTGCCTCATTCTGAGTGCCTGAGCAGCGCGCAGTAATTTCCCAGCTACTTGGCGTTCTTCTTTTGACATTACAATTCCTCGCTATCGCATTCATTGCTTCGCCCTCGAGGCGAAGCTGTCACTTTTTTTAAGTGACCCCTTGCGTGATTACACTCGACCTCCAGAAGTTCAGTTGTGAAATGGACTACTGTATCGTTGTACGTGCTATTGTTGTATGGGCTACAAACCTGGGGGGAATAAAGTCCGGCCTGATCCACTGGGAAAGCCAAGAAACAAACACCAGTATGTAGATTGGCAAATACGTCTGGATCATGTGGAACCCTTGCTGCCGTTCTAGTAGGAAGGTAACCTGGAGGCACGAAAAAGACCCTGAAGAAAAAAGAAAAGACATAAAAATGTGTTTTCATCTCTAAAGAGACCTACAGTCCTTCACAAGCTAGCATTCGGCTCTTCACAGGGATGAGACATCTCATCAGTGCTTTTACTTATATCACAAGCGACGTGTGCGTGTGAAGTTAAAGCACCTAATGTGCTCAAATATATTGTTAAAATATGGCCCGGATTAGTACACCAGTAAGAGATTGTTGTTTAAATATGACCCTAATATTACTCCAGTGGCAAGTACCATTAAGGGTAGTGAAGAGAATAAGTAGGAAAAAGGAAGGAAAGACGGGGAGGTAGTGAATAGGTTGCCGTTGAATTCAGAAACATAGAATAGACTAGCAGCAACACCATGAGATTCCATCAGGACAACCTTTTGCCCAAAACTGCAAGTTCTACTTGCGCACATGCACACGGTATTGTCGTGAGGTCGTGCCGCTGACGAAGGAAGGAACAGTTTGTCTAAAATGGAACTGTTTATTTGGACCGAACTTTTGGCCGGAAAACTTATTGTCAGATTACAGCGATGAACACTGGCACTGACAGCAGCGAATAAACCATTGGCCGTTGATCAACTGGCAAACAACGACGCGCGTCGGCATTTATACATGCACTATCGAATATTCCAGCGTTATCGCAAGCGGCCATGTTGGTTCCAGAATAATCTGTAACGTTCGCGGTGTGGGCGTAGTCTTATGAAAATGATCTACGACAGCCTTGAAGCTTCTTTAAAACTGTAGGCGTGGTCTGCGCTGAGAACTACAGTGTAACGCGGTGATAACAAAACTTGAGGAAGGATAGTGGCAGTGTGATATTCGAAGCAATGTCCATCCAAAAACAAAAATAACATATTCGTTGTAACGACAGTCTCTTCTCTCATATGTCGCTAATGCACACTGAATCCGCTCCGCGGCAGCTGCTTACTGATCGAGAAAGGTACTTCCTTTCACGTGTTGTGGATGACGCTCTCCGCGCCTGCTCCACTGAGCACAAGCTTACCACCGCTTATCATCCACAGACAAATGGATTGACCGACCGTCTGAACCGAACGCTGACGTATAGATGCTGTCAATGTACGTTTCACCAGATCACCGGGAGTGAGACAAAGCACTCCCCTTTGTCACGTTTGCGTACAACTCTTCACGGCACGACACAGCTAGTTATTCGCCGTTTTATTTGCTATTTGGCCGACATCCAGCGTTACCATTTGGCACGCTTTTTCCTTTGGCTGCCCCCTTGTCCACTGAGTACGCCAGCGATGTCGTTTCTCGAGCCCATGCAGCCCGTCAGCTTGCCCGTGATCGGCTGCACTTGTCGCAAGCGCACCAAAAAGACCGCTATGACAGTCGCCACCAAAGCGTGCACTTCTCGCCGGGGTCTCTGGTACTTCTCTGGACACCAAACCGCCAAGTCGACTTATCAGAGAAGCTAATACCACACTGCCATGGCCCCTACAAAGTGTTACAACTCAGTGCCGTGAGCTACGAAATCACACCCCTAAACAATGCCTTCAACCCCCCTCTCTCCAGACGAACGTTGTACACGTTTCCAGACTCAAACCGTATCACCCTGCTAGTTCGTCGCCACCGTACCAAGTGCCGTGACGGCGCTTCCACCGCAGGGAGGGATGTTACGGTGCATCATCGACAGGAGCAATCGTGGTACTTTGCGAAGATGAAGACGACGCCTGTGCGTTAGGCGCTTGCGCGAGAGGCAACTCAGCCATCTTGTTCGGCTGCCGATTCTCGGTGGACGCTATCCTATAAGCCTAGACCTCGCCCCGTCACAATATTTTTTTTGTCTGGTGATTATGCGCATTCGTCGGAAAGATGCACAAAGGTAAAAAGTACATTATACCCGAACGACTGGAAAGATGTCATTGCGATAGCAGTCACGTGGTCACTTCGCCGTAGATGTTGCTGCCACCACAATTTTCTGAATAATGTGCGAATTTATAGTATACCTGGTCCATCGTATGACGTACCCGCGGGTAAACGCATGCGAGTGGGAGCAATGAACAAGGCTGATACGGAGATCAAATGAGCCAGCCCATTTACTTCGCTCTTAAGGCGCACGGGATAGCATCATCCCGCGTGTTTAACGTTGCTACACTGCTGTTATCACAGGCTATAGCCAGCGCTCACCAAAGTTTAACGTAATTTGCTCTGCACCAACCTTCACTGGCCATTGGTTGGCCGAAATATGGCACCTCTTACCGACAGTCGCTAATATATATCCAGCATAAGCCACTTCAGCCAACATTATTGGCTAGCATTATCTTCACTATAGTCGTAACTTTGCTTTCAAAAGCCAGCATAAAGCTGTTCTAATCGGGGCTACTTGTATGCAAGTAAGGACGGTAGTTAGATACACTGGGGAGAAATAAGGAAGAAAGAACAAGAAGCAAGGCAGGGAGGTTAACCAGGCACATTTTCGGTTTGCTACCCTTGGAAAGGAGAATATGAATATTACACAGAAAGAGAGAGAGAGAGAGAGAGAGAGAGAGAGAGAGAGAGAGGAATAGAAATTACTTACACCTTCACACAGAATCCTATTTAAAACTAAAAGACAATTAATTCATGAAAGACACCCCGTTTTAAGTCCACAGACACACTCGGTAAAAATTACTGGAGAATACCAACCGCCATTACTCAATGTTATTCGGTGTCTACTGATTCGATCCCTGCTAGCGAAAAGTTGTCTTTTTTCCCACTTTTTCCGTGTCTTCTTATAGCCTGTCGAGACAGGAGGGAAGGGAACCCCTTCCCTCCTGTTTCGACAGGCTATAAGAAGACACGGAACAACTGTTTCACATTTATATAATAATTACTGCAAATAAAATTTTCGGTGCTTTCCTTCCATTGATTGTGGTTAGTTCTCGTTGACGTTTGGTTTCAGAAAGAAAAAAATTTAACGAGCCCTTTAATTTCTTTCTTTGTAACAGAATGTTAAGGAAAAGGGCCTTGAAAGACATTGTATTGTATACAAAGGTAACTTTCAATGAGATGCTATGATGAATACGACTCGATAAACTCGCTTTCTGCATTTTAATAACGAAAAAGAAAAGAAAAAACAGCTCATATAAAAGCAAGAGCTTGTCGCTGCCAAAACACGTACCTTTTTCAAGCTCAATGGTGTAGTTCTCGTACGACATGTCTATGAGGTTGAAGTCCTGCATGTGAAATGGTCGATCCAAGTGTACAGGATGGTCTTCTCGCCATATGAACACCACTTGGCTGAGTGTGTTGATATCTGCCAGCGAAAAGTTAAACTTGCGTTTGCGAGAGAAGCAGCAAAATAACGCAGAAATGCTCGTTGAATAAAATAAAAAGTAAGTGGTGAAGTGAACATAGACTGACTTACATGGGCGAAGTTTGGCGAAGCACCTCTGCTTGTCGAATGGAAAATAGTAGAAGTACATCAAACAGGAAAGCCTCAAACTCAACCTGCGCAGCGTCAGAAATTCATACCCGTGAAAAATGCGATGGGTGAATCAACGAACTTTTATAAAGAACTCGCGCGAAAATTGTTACTCCGCAAGATGTTGCTATCACTTTCTAATAACGATGAAAGTATGTAAGCATGAGCTAGAAATTAAAGTTACTCGCTACCACGTGCGTAACATTAGAGGAGGCCAAGTAAAACATTATAATCGAAAGCCAAAAAGGCATACACATTGGGTCAGTATAACTCGGTTAAATCACGGATACTCGTCTTAGCACAATGATCAACGTAGCCATACAAGAAGTGCAACTGCGAGGCTAAATCAATGTATATGTGTACCCGTCTTAGTGTGACACATATTGGTGTGTTTATGTGTGAAACATCGAATGTGCATGTTCCTTCCACGTCGTCTCATATCCACGTTCATGAAAATGAAGTATGTTTTGTCATTGTCGTTAACTTATGTCGAACATGAAAATGATCTGTCGAAATGTTATTGATGTCTGTAAAAATATATATTTCTAAGCACAAGGCTATTGTTTTTTGTACATAGTGTAAATAAACTTTTGTCTAAACAGAAACGAAAACGTCATATTGAATAAGTATTGAACTATTGAACTATTATTGCAATTGTTCCAACGGTCATTCGAGCAAGTGTGAGTTTCACAGTAAATGTGAAATATAAACGTTACACTCATTTAGGGAACGCAATAAATAAATCAAAACATTGCCACACAACCGAAGTTGCGGCTTCCTTGCGTATAGAGCTCTGTGTAGAATGTGAAGAGGTTTTCTACTCTTGATAAGCGCATTTTACTAGATAGCGTACTCTTGTAAATAGGTCACATGATGCCAGAAGACTACGTGATGATCAAATAGACAATATGAAAAGGATAATCCATAGGAATGAATTTTCTCCCGGACCGCGCAGTACTTCTGACTTACTATAGTTTCTGGGCCTTCTCGTAATGACAGAAAAACGAACTAACCTTTTTTTTTTTTTGCAAGAAACTACCAGCATGAAAAAGAGAGCCGAGGGTATGAAGTTGTTGGTTTACTTCTCACAGATGATACTGCGGCCACATAACTTTTTGAACTTTTTTGAAAGTCCTTGTCGTAGTTATTGCCGTGGTAGATATAATGACGAGAACTGCGACAGTTCAGTCTGATTTCTGTCATTGCTCACAGGTGGCGCAACGGCTCGCTAACCAACGAAGATCTCTCCGCGACAAAAGTTTAGCGAAACAAGAAAAAAACAATGATACCCACAGCTCAGAGCTTTATGTGTTATTGTTTCTGTGCTCGTGTTTTCCACACACACACACACAAAATTGTAATGCCGTTCTCAACATCACGTGTGACAAACTACCCCGCCACTACCAGGTAAGCAAGATCTTTCTACGGACTTGACTACTAGATCTTGGAATTGCACTGCGGAACCGATGTGACGGAAGAACCCTGAATCTTTCCATTATCCATTGGTGAGCTTTTCGCGCAATAACATAATGCTTTATAGGTGCGTGAAGCTAAGGCATGTCGTCTTTAATAGTTATCTCCTAATCCGTTTCTCCCGCCACGAGAGTCTGGCGCTCAGCGGTTTGTTAAGGGCCGTATGGGCTTAAGCACGCTTCAGAGAGGCACATAGCGCACCGGATGCTGATGAGCACGTCCCCGTCTGGCGACAGCCTGAGCAGCTGGTTGGGCATGGTGACGGAGTGAGTGCGCACCTCCTCGGCGTTCACGAAGTACAAGTCTGGCTTCCACATACGTGCCAACAGGGCACCGCCGTTCACCGTCAAGTTATCCATGTGGCCGAAACGCCGCAGTGATATCCTCGGGTCCCGCCAGGCTTGCCGGAAAAATATGTCCATCTCGTAATCCTGAAATACCGGTGTGAATGGCAAAAAGCAAATATGCAGTCTTTCAGTGCAGTAATACCAGTACAGTACAACACGAGTGCTGCGCTCGTGTTGCCCCTCTTTGCCTTCCGTTCATTTCCTTATGGCGTACGCTTTTCTTTCAGCACTGTACTTCTTGCGCTGCAACATCTCATAAAATGTTATTCAGCCAACTATAGACCAAATAGCTGTTCTTCTACTGCCCGACACCCGATATACTTTGTCTGTATGTAACAAGGTGATTTGAGAAACATTGTCACACACTTTTCAAGGCTTAGCGGGATGTGTGCATAAAAAGCAGAGAAACTATACTTCATCAGAATAAGTGATAACAGTAGCTAATGGGCTAAACAGCTGTTGACTCACCATGTCCTCCGCATTCATGGGTCCTAGGGTGTTGATGTGCATGTCCACTACGACTTTAGTAGGCTCTCCTGTGAGAAAAAAAAATATAATCTATTTGTAGATTGAGGATAATTCATTTGGGAAAAGTGCTGTAGCATAAAGGGTGAGAGAAATCCAGTGACCTCATAGTTCGCTGCGAAGCGCAATGCCTGGGTGGATTATAAACGCACACTTACAAACAGTTACTAGCAAAAAAAAAAGCAATATAGGCTCCGCTCCCTAACAACGCTATCCCACCGAACAGAAATATGTGTAAATTATAAATCATAATAAGTTCCCTCAGAATTGCGACATTAAGCTGTTTCGCGTGCATGCTTAAGAAAGCACTGCACGTCTGTAAGCACTGGAGCACATGTGAATTGGCTCGATCACGCAGTCACAAAATGGACAATTGCTTTCTCTCTATATATATCTTCTTCCCTTACGTACTTTCATGATCTAATCACACTTGAACGTACACACTTCGTGCATCGCGTCACGCAAAAGAGAATTATAATAGTAATTCTAGAGGTTTCAGGTCCCAGAAGAACGATATCATTATGAGAGATGCCGATTATGAGTGTACAGTAGCTTCAGAAATTTCGACCACCTGGTATTCTTTAAAGTGCTTGGAGTTGACAGATGTTCTAAGCCCATGGCGGAACACCTCTAATGCTTTACACGCCACAAAAGCGCTGCTGACATTCTTACAGGTCACCAGCCTTAACAAAAGGTCAGAGCGTGAATAGTGCAGTGCGTGTCTGTGATTGTATGTGTTATGTGTTTATCACTGCATATATCATAGTAATCACCCGGTACCTGGAGTATCATGTTAGATTAGAAACGAGGCAAGCTTCTCCAACTCTGCTATCATTATCTCTCTCTCATATATCTAAGCACACGGGCTTCTAGCATTTTGTCGCCGTGGTCGGGATGCGTTCCCACGACCTACGGGCCTGCAGTCAAGCACCATAGCCTCTAGATCACAGCAGTGGGTAGGAGAACCGAAGGAGATATTCCTCTTTTACCTGTGCCATATGTGGGCCAAGCCCGCTTGTCGTAACCATCGAACAATTCGTCGAGGTCCGGCAGCTGGCGAAAGTTCAAAGCGTCGTAGGAAACTGAGCCAGGTCTCGGTATGTGTGGAACTGCAGCTGCGCTGAAAAGAGCAAGAGTAGCGAGGAAAATGTTTAAATTGACCCGATTATGATCAACACCATCAATATTTGCTTCGGGTTATTTCGCGAATAACTAAGGACTTCTTTAACCACCAGAAAAAAGGCAGTGATTGAAACGATCTTTACAATGGCTAACCATAGTGATCAGAAAAGAAGCACTGGTAGTTGTAGTAAGGCCGCTGAGACTGTTGAAATATTCTTTTAGTGTTTTTAAGAAACAACGACCAACGGCAGAAATATAATGCTCGAAACTTAAATACATCTTAAAATGAAAGCATCGCTTAGAAGCTAATTCGTGAAGCTGTTGAATTTGAGTCAGTGTGCTGATGCTCTGAAAGCCAAAGCTTCCATGATCAATGTGTAAAAAAAAAAATTGGCAGCATATCCACGGAGTGAATGATGGAGAGTGGGGCAAAGCATTCGTCTGTCCATTCGTTCTTGCTTCCGTCCGTCCATGCGCCCGTCTGTGTGACCGTCCATGCATCCATCTGCCCATCCGTGCGTGCGTCTATTCGTGCATCCGTCCATGCATCAACCCCTGCGTCCGTTCATTCGTCCATCCATGCATTTGTCTGTGTGTCCGTTCGTCCATCTATTCAACACTCCAAGTACCACCATGTCGCATCTTTTCATCATTTATTCCCCATATAGAAGCACCACCATCCAGCGGACATTCCAAGGACTAAACGAGAGCTGGCACACGCACACTTTCTTACGGCTTGCGCTTCGTATTTACTTCCCACCTTTAGCCACCACGAGTTCATGGTATATACCAGTTCATTGTATTTATGGCACTGCGGCTCAACGCTCGCTAAACCTTTCTAAAACTAAGGAGGTTACACCCGGCGAGTATAACGTAGCAACCCTTTCTTGCCAGATAGTGCTCAATGTACATGCCAATGGCTGCTAATGGGGATCACAACGTCAGCGTTAGCTAAAAGCCGTATGCTCCTGTCTTTCATTCCCCATTAGCAGCCATGGACATGCACATTGAGCACTATTTTTTATTGTTCAACAGCGCACAGAAGAAATCTCTCACCGGCACCACCTTGGAGGTCATAATGTTATACTTGTTACACACTACAACGGCTACTAGGGACGAACGGGTGCCGCTATAAGGAGTTTCGCCCCTAAAAATGAAGTTATAGAGCTCCCGCGAAATGAAATAACTGCATCAAATAAGGATGTTTTTTCACCATCACACTTCACGAAAGTTGCAAGGCGAGCTTGTTGGTACGGTATGTTTTACACAAGTAAGACCCAGTAGGCGCCTTCAAGTTCTATGACGTCATGGTGTATAGTGCGGGAATCTCAAAGTGGCGTCTCCACCCCCATTTTCTTTTCGCGCGATTTCTCACTTTCCAAGCGTCGGGTCGCGGTTAAAGTGGTGTTTCCAGGATTTTGAAACGGTACTTTACTATTACGTGAGAAAATCGTTTCACTGTTTAGTGTGCGGTGCAAGCACGAAGGGGTGAAATTTTTCGAAAACCTGCCGTAAGGGTCTTGCAAGTCTCGGTAATTTTCCATGACTTACTTTAATACTTCAGTCGCAACAAATCGTAAAGCAACGTCTTTTGTCTTTCAATTTCTTATCTTCAACCTCATTACCCTTGAGCGCTTGAACAAAACAAGTCACAATGGTTAAAATTGCGACGGTGGCGTCATGGTTATTCGTATTTCCGGCCACTTTTCTTTTTTTTTTTGTACCCTGTCATGTATGTATCATTTCGTGTTATATTAGGAAAAATATTATACAGCGCATCCGCGGCTTTCAGTTAAAGTATTATTTAAGTTTTAGCTTTATCTAATATTTATACCATCCCTCTCTTGTACAGGGAGCGCGTACCAGCTTCCGCATACAGAACAGCCGTGAATTGCGAACGGAGGTCGACAAAGACGATAAAGTATTTGGCAGCCTCGTTCACCGGGCCATGCAATGACAGAAAAGTAGAAGATTTAGCTCAATACAAGTTCATGAAACCGAAGGTGCAGGGGCATTGGCAGATTTTTTTTTTTTTTTTTTTTTTTGGGCGGAGGGGGAAAAGGAAGGCACTTCTTTGAAATGGCCACTTTTCGCTCTGAATGCCATGGCAAAAAAAATTAGGGGGGCGGGGGGCACGGGTTTGGTGTGCTAACCCTGGCTACGTCACTGCGAAGGTCAGCCTCTGAAAATCAGCCTCTGAAAATGAGGTGATCGAAACTTCAGCTTAGACAAGGAAAGTAAATTCTGATGCTAAATGAGGCTTAAGCTTCCCACAAGGCTGATTATGGTGACGCCTTCAAATAATAATAATAATAATAATAATAATAATAATAATAATAATAATAATAATAATAATATAATAACTGGTGTTTACGCCCCGAAACCACGACGTGAGCCACGCAGTATACGAAGGTCTTCTCAAATTTCGTCCACCTGGTGTTCTTCACCGTGAACTGACATCGCACACTACACGCGCCTCAACTACGTCACCTCCATTGAAAGATGGCGACCGCCACGGCCTGGATCTAACCTGAGATCTCGGTGTCGGCAGCCGAGAATCGCAAGGTTTCGTAGATCACGGGTGACGCAATACAATGATCAAGAATTTTCCATTAGCAATAGAATCTAATAGGCTATCTCTACTACTAGGCAGCCCAGACATTCATTTATTGCATCCTTAAAGGCCCGAGGGCATTACATAAGGGGGGGCAAAAAATACGCTGTGAATGTGTATAATTCAAGCTGAACAAATTATTATAAACAGTACAGTTCTAATATGGTAGTTTGGTCCAAAATGACAACAAAAATGAATCAAATAACACACAAAAGAAACGCTTTGGCTGGGAATTAGAGTACAAATAACTAGGCACAAGCAAATTATACATACAGTACATTGGTAGAATATATTTACAGCCACGGGTTAATGGGTGGAATCAAAGTGGGATTCCAATTTTGCGCGGAATGATGTGCGGTCAGGTGTGGCAACAATGGTATCGGGAAGGTGATTCCAAAGTGTTATTGCTTGGGGGAAAAGGAGTCGTTCATTGCGGATGTACGGCCGTTGATTCGTGCAATGGGGTTTGAATGGTTAATGCGGGAAGAAGTTCTGTTTGGGGGCTGTAAAAGTTCGTGTCTTGATTGGGGTCGGAAAAAGAAACTGTGGAGGAGGCATAGGCGCGAGATGAGGCGGCGCGACGCGAGTGATGGCAGTTCAATTGATTGTTTTAGGGCGGTGACGCTGATTTCTCTGGAGTACTGTGAGGTTATAAAGCGGGCAGCGCGGTTTTGAACTGCTTCTAGTTCGCTAACGAGGTATGCCTGGGATGGATTCCAAATGGACGATGCGTATTCGAGCTTTGGCCGTACGTATGTTAAGTATGCTAGTTTTTTAACGTCAGGAGATGCTGATTTGAGGTTACGGCGCAGAAAACCAAGCGTACGCAGAGCGTCTGAGCAGATGGACTGTACGTGCGGTGCAAATGAAAGAGATGGGTACATGTGCACTCCGAGATACTTGTATGACGAAGCCGAATCGAGAGGAAGCGAATTGATAAAGTATGTATGATGAACAGTGGTGCGTTTACGGGAAAATGACATCGATTTGCATTTGGTTAGATTTAACGGCATTGATGAGTCTTGGCACCATAGCGCAACTGTGTCGAGGTCTTGCTGTAGTTTAGTACTGTTTTCAATGTTGTGAATGGGGGAGTATATGACACAGTCATCCGCAAATAGTCGAAGTTTTGTTTGAATGTTTGTTGGCAGGTCGTTTATGAATATTAAAAATAGAAGAGGTGATAAGCCCGCACCCTGAGGGACGCCTGATGATACGTGAGTTTTAGAGGAGTTATGATTATTAGTAGAGGTGAATTGTTTACGGTTGGAGAGGAAGTGTTTAACCCAGGAGACAATATTCTGTGCAATGCCAAGGGAATTAATTTTGCTAAGTAATAAGTTGTGCGGTACGCGATCAAAAGCTTTGGAAAAGTCTAGGAATATGGCATCAATCTGCAGGTTATCATCCATGCTTTTTAGTAGGTCGTGGGTAAACTCGGCTAATTGGGTCTCGCATGAGAAGTGCTTTCGGAAACCGTGCTGGTGATTATAGAAGAAATTTATTGATTCAAGGTGAGTCACGATGTGAGAAGATATAATGTGTTCTAGTAATTTAGAGGGAATAGCCCTGGTTCATTCAGAACGCATACACTTGTGTCAAGCGCTTGGAAACGAGAGTGCTGGATGGGCGTTATGCGAAGAGTAAGAGACTCACGTTTCTCCGGGCATGAGCAGAGTACAAGCGAAGTACGCAAGAAGATGTCGCATGATTACGAATCACCAAATGTCAGAACTTCGCTTGCTGCACCTAGCATCGCCGCCGTTGGTGAGTCCCTCAGTGCCTAATTACGTTATAACGGCTTCGCCAAATAGAGCTCGAGCTGCACGTTCTCGTTTTGTTCTCGAGGTCGTCGCTGATCAATTGTTGTCCCAAGTTGACTGGCGTTTCCGTCCTGGAAAGGGTGGCGGGGAAGTGGGTTTTTGCTGTGCGACTAATGAAACGTACTGAACGACCGAGAAAACAAATTGTAGCGAATGGCTACGGAAGCCCCTGTTATCGCAAAGGTGGTTGAGAATAAACTAAATTTTGTGGGAGGAAAGAACTCCTGTTGGCAGTTTCGTACAGAGAAGCAGTGGCAATAACAGCTAGCAGAATTTGACGTATCTGTCTTGAGAGTGAGTGTACAGAGGTAGCACGTATGGAGAGGTACTATCAGAACAGCAAGCCAGTAATATTTCTTTCCCGATTTTTTTTCTGTCTTTTTGCGTTCATCGACCTTTTCACTTTCATGTATTAACTGTGTTTACCTGTTTTTGCTATCTGTATTTATGTGCATTGTCCTTGTGATCCAGGGCTAACATTAGTTAACAACCTTCCCCCCTTTTGATTACGCCCACTCGTTCAGCCCGTAACAATAGATGAACGACGATTTTCTCGCCTGGAAGATGATGTTATTAAATCACTTTAGAGAAGTAAGACCTGCTTTTTTTTTGTATTCGACGATGGCTGCGCATGACACGTTAACGATAAAGCGATTGAAGAAGAACAGAGGCAATTTTTTAATCAGCAAGCGAGAGCTAACTGCAGTAGATTTAGCCACCAATTATCTTTCTCCGCAGTGCGAGAAGAGTTGTCAACTTTCCCACAACTTTCTTTTAAAACGTTGGCACGTACTGGTTAGCTCTCCATCAGGGGAAGTACAAGGAGGAGGCACGGAGAGAGAGGGCAGCCGTCCTCTCAAAATGTTTGCTTTCTACGAAGCGACTTGCGAATTAGCGCACCATAATACCACAGCAAGTCTCACGCATCTTTTCGTGGTGGCACGCAGCGACATCTTTTGGAGATAAAGGACGCGGTGCACGGCCTCAGGGAATACAACGTTGGTCTTTGAAAGCTCGGAGGCCGCGTGCAGACTGAAGCGTTCGCCGACGGTCCAAGAATGCGCTGCCGACAAGTCCTAGCTTTCACTTTCCGCAAGAGATGGCGACACGGGCGCGTTGCTAAGTGGTGGCGGTAAGTTTGAGTGATCAGAAAGTCGCAACGCGTACACGTTTCCGTACATCAGGCACTTTTATCTCTTCGTGCAATCATCTTCGTGCAAATATATCTTCTCTTTTTAGCGAGCAGGGTGCTGCACTACGCTTGTAAATACGATTAGCATCATATTTCTCGTTGCACCAATTAACAGGCGTCGAGTGATGGGAGCTTCAGTCTGTGCACCAGCGATGCTTCGAGGGATGTATCAAACATATTAGCGAACAATATTCTCGGTAGGCCTGGGTCGCTGAAGCAATATAAAACTTGAGAAGTTCGACAGTTCGAGTTCAATAGAAAAAAATCAGTTATCAACACTAATGCAGTTTTTTTACGCAATCAAGCCCGAATGCCAAAGGCAGATGGCAATAAGCCGGTGCTATAGTAAACAAAATTCAAATTATTTTTCTAAATATGCTCGTTATGCGGAATGACGACAAAAGAAGCCAGCCAGGGCTCATACTTATTTGCGTCATTTGAAGAGGCTAGAGACAAATATTGAGCATCAATGAACTTTGTGCTTTAAATCAAGGTGCACATAAAGAGATGCCCCGACATAAGTTTAACCATGGAGTACCTCATAAGGCTTTGAATGTTTATGGACCTTTCTGCCTCTAGTTTCAGCTTTCTGTTATTCATACGCTTGTATTGTTAACTTTCTCTCGACCATGACCACCTGGGATGCTGTTTATCTCTGGCTCATATTCGAGATGTATGTTTTCGTACGTCACCGCCGACACACCTGTAAACGATATGCTGTTTGTTTAGTTTCGTGGTTCTATGGACATTTCCCAGGAGCACTGTCAGCAAGCCTGGTACATTTTAACATTTTAAGATTTAGTCCTCTTCATGTCATCAAAGTGTCGCACATGACTTTTTTGTGAGTCCACTACCAACAATATGCCTCGGTTTAGAGTTAATTTTTCTGATTATATATTTATTAGCACACCCACTAACATGAACTGCACTTGCTGAGGCGTCGTGTTAGTCACTGATTCTCGAAAGTTGGTAACGTTTTTTCCCTAGTTTTTTTTTTTTTTTTCATAACAACCCATGAGAAGGAGCATGATGTCTGATATGGGTCATCGCCGATGTCTCACATACTGTTCTCGAGTATATTTGTGCAACTTTCTACCTTGCAAGAGGCAGGGGCTAATGATAGTGAATAACTGCCAAAGGTTGTAGGTGGACCATCTTAGATAAGGATAACACTATCGGCTGTTACATACATATCTGTCTAACAACTCGCCTGTGTGGTGTCTCAGTGTACGAACCTTTAACCACGAAAGGTAAATCTCACTGTACTTTACGATGACGGCGGAAATGTTGTAGGCCCATGTGCTCAGATTCGGGTGCACGTTTAAGAACCCCTGGTGGTCGAAATTTCCGAAGCCCTCCAATACGGCGTCTCTCATATTCATATGATGGTTTTGGGATATTAAACCCCACATATCAATCACCGTACTTTAGACAAGCGATAAAAATAGAGGTAGCCTGCGTGGCACCACTGTTTGTTTCCTATCTATCGCTTCTCTATACGTCTGTTGTAAAAATTACGCTGTGGTTCATGGAACACCAAACGCTACATATATAACCCAAATTTACCTTTTAGTAAGCCTAAGGCTCCGCTAAATTATAGGCACCTTGAACGTTTGCTGCAAACGCTATATGACACTTTCATGGTGATGGTAAGGTCCATTATGATAATGACATGAGCGTCCCTTGTGGCGCATGCAGCCTGTATACATAGGTTACACACTTTCTATAGTTAACATGATTAACACCTCCACATATTGCGATGCAATATGCCGCATCCAATATAATTTTTACACTTAGAAACAAAGTAACACTTAGATACAAAGTCAGTGTAAGGTGATGAATATCTTTATAAACGATCTTGTTTCATAGAACGACCTCTTCGGTATAAAACGCTCAGATATGAAGTTACAAGTGAACACGAACAAACGCGCCAAGTAAAGTTAATTTAGTCGTTGAATCTGATATAACTGTACTGTAATGTTTGTAACATTCAAAGAAATTCTTTAGTGAACAGTGAAAGTCCGTTGATGTTAAGAAAGTCCTGGGGGCACCGTTGTTACTTATGGAATGATAATGCCACAAAATGTATTTTAAATCCGAAGAAGTTTTACTTGTCAAGAGGGTATTCCAAATTATAAAAGACTTGGTAACGGCACGCACGTTCATACTAGCGATAAATTGGATCCATTAGGGGGGGGGGGGGGTCATATTTTTTTCTTGCACCATGAACTTGAGGACAAAAGCTTAGACAAACGAAAAAAACGGGCGATGCCCGTAGTCGCCGCCTTAAGCGCAAGAGTAAACGAAGGACAATGCAACGACGTTTCCAAGCGAACACGTAGCATATTGCAGCAGCCCCGAAATAATGCGCTATAATTAGGAGTAAGTTAAGGTATCGAAGTGTCATTTTCCATAGGTAGCAGCTACGAAACAGATGCACTTATACCGCCAATTTATTGCGTTTGTATCTCAAAGACCCGTCATCTTGGTATTTTCAACGGTATCAGAGCGTAAATGCGAGCGTTTCTGGCCCCGTCCTGACGCCACTGAGGGTAACTTCAGCTTCGGGGCAGCTTTAAGGACCTCTGAACAAGTCCGGGTTCCCAAAAGAGTCAACCTCGGTCGCAGGGTGGTGCTCGGCTGCTAAGCCGAATCTCGCGGGTTCGATTTCGGAAGTGGCGGTCGCATTTCGACGGAAATGGTGGAGGTCCGTATATATACCGGGCGATGTCAATATTTCGGGAGGGCTTCATTACGGCGTCTCGCATATATAGTCATATCCTGGTTTCGGGATGTAAAGCCCAAGGTGATGATATTATTATTATTATTATTATTATTATTATTATTATTATTATTATTATTATTATTATTATTATTATTATTATTATTATTATTATTATTATTATTATTATTATTATTATTATTATTAAGTTCGAAGGAGAGAAGTTGCTCATTTCTCTCTTTCGCTAGCATTGAACAACGTCAGCACTACGAGTCGAGCCTACCAGGATATCGCACTTTTCGACTACACTATATTATCTCTGCTTGCGAGCACTGAAATACACAAAAAGAAGGTAGGCTAATGATAACGCACCACGGTAATTCGAGATGAGGTGGATGAGGCGGAGATGAGACATGATCAGGGACAATTGTTTCTTCGGTTTCGTTTCACCGCGACGTCACGTTAACTGACTGCTGACGTCACCAATTGCGCCGCAAATACGGGAAACAGCCGGATAAAATAACACGCACGTTCTTTTTACCTGCAGAAGTTGTCTACGGGACCGTTTAAGCCATGCCGCCTCTGCGCTGGGAACTACAAGAGAACAATCAGCCACCATCGGAGTACAACGTCCCAACAGCTGACTTTACAAGCTCGGGTGTTTTCACGCTTGATTTCTTTCCTTCATTGCTTCGTCTTTCATCCCATATTCTACGTTACGATAAGGAATGATCGCTTGCTTTCTCTATTTCACTCCCTATCTTTGTCTCGAACACACATATATACACGTGTGCGCAAACGCCACATAAAGACACACACACACACACACGCATACACACACACATACACACACACACACACACACACACACATTTACTAACGTACGCACAACGTAATTCTTTTCGGAGGCAGCTGCCAAAGCCAACCTCGCCGCGCCGGTGATGGCCAGTTTATTAGTTACGGTGCTCGGTTACTAATAATAATATGTGGGGTTTAACATCCCAAAACCATCATATCATCATGAGAAACGCTGTGCTCAGTTTCTAGACCGAAAGACGCCTGTTGGATCCCGGCCGTGGTAGTCGCATTCCGACGGCGAAGAATTACTTGTGGCGCGTGCACTTAAATCCGGGTGCACGCTTAATAACCCCAGGAGGTCGAAACTTCCGGGGCCCTCCATTATGGCGTCTCTTATACTCATATGGCAGTTTTGGCGGGTAATACCTAAGTAATTATGAATTA
Source organism: Rhipicephalus microplus (assembly GCF_043290135.1). Lineage (NCBI taxonomy): Eukaryota > Metazoa > Arthropoda > Arachnida > Ixodida > Ixodidae > Rhipicephalus > Rhipicephalus microplus. The sequence continues at coordinate 234,585 of NW_027464605.1, forward strand.
GGCATCTGTACATCACCTTTCAGCAAGGAGAACGAGCACGTAGCCAACCATGGTGTCGATGCATTTATTGTGGACGGCCAACAATTTCATCTCCAGAGGAAGGAGAGACCTCCACCAGATGGGGGCACATGTGCCATTTGTAAACTTCAGCTGCATTTCGATGCGTTCAAAATGCGAAATAATAATAATAATAATAATAATAATAATATTAATAATAATAATAATAATAATAATAATAATAATAATAATAATAATAATAATAAAATACTACCCACAAGAAATAAACAAAGAGAAAAACCATGCATTGAAATCTGTGTCGGCTTGAGAGAAATCCAGATGGTGAAAGTTTATCCCGAACTCTCCAATGCAGTGTGCTTCATGGTTGCTATTCTCGTCACGCGTGATGCAACAAAGTGTGTGCAAGCTTTTTTTAGGTGTGAAGCTCCTAAAGGTATGTGTTCTTCCTTCCGCTGTAGTAGTAGTAGTACTAGTAGTAGTAGTAGTAGTAGTAGTAGTAGTAGTAGTAGTAGTAGTAGTAGTAGTAGTGGCAGTAGTGGTGGTAGTAGTAGTAGTAGTAGTAGTAGTAGTAGTAGTAGTAGTAGTAGTAGTAGTAGTAGTAATATGTAGCCACCTCTAGTTTATGATTTGCTGATTAGATAGCGTTGTGTGTACATGTCCTTGGAAATACTATCACTAGATGACGTTAGTGGTTCTAGTATAGTTGACGGACGGACGGATGAACGCTTCGCCCCCCTCATCATCATTCATTCCATGAATATGCGGTGAATTTTTTTTAGTTAGATGCGGCTTCAACATTTTGGCCGCCCAACTACGGGGATACCTGAAATTCTCATTCCTGAACGTATAGGTTCGAGGTATTGCAGTGCTGTCTTTATCATTTATAGGGTATGGTTTATCAATCAGCTGTTTAGACATGGGCTTTCGTATATCGGAGAAAATCTTGACTATTTTTAAGTTCTGGATGTCATTCTGGAGGAGTACAAAGAAGGAATAAGTTCACGAGAAAATTGACTCTTAGAGGGATGAACTTTTGAACACAGTAGCGTCGTGCAGTAAACGTTAAGGCAAGTGTTCTTCAAGGCAGGAACTTCCTGCATTGAGAGACGCAGCACTGCTTGCCGAAACACCGGATCTTGTGACACCCTCCAATGAAGAATATTAATCTATTCTAAAGAAATTATCATTCATATTCTCACCTACTCCATACAACCTCTGATGATTTAAACATTACATTTTTTTCTACACCATTTTACACGTATTGATGGTAACTATACCGAAACTTGCTAGTTGGAAAGACCGACCTCCTCCAGGTGCCATTAATTTTACCCCAAAAGAAAGCCTGTGGGGTGTCTGCGTCCATATTGTTTAGAAAAAATGTTTAACGATTTCGAGTACTTCGTACTAAACTATGGGAGAGCACTGAGCCATCCCGTAGACAACAGCCTCCTTAGACGAACAGAGTAGCCTTTTTCATGAACAGCTGTCCATTCTGTTACACTGACGGAACCATATACACTGCGTCCATATACAAGCTGATGAAATGCTTCACTTTCACCCAACCTCCTAAACACTCTACGTGCGCTAATTGACTACCTTACCGGCACCTATAATTGTTGCCGTAGCAAGCGCATATGACCCGACTTCCGTTTTGCTTTATTAAACGCTTGATGGAAGAAGCGAGAACAGACATCTTTCTTTTTTTTTCGTCTTTCTTTCTTTCTTTCTTTCTTTTTCCTTGTTTGTTTGTTTGTTTGTTTGTTTGTTTGTTTGTTTGTTTGTATGTTTGTTTGACCTGAAACACGCGCAACGAATCAGTCTTTTTTCTACCTGCTATTGCTCTTCTCTCGCGTCCGTGCCAAGGAGGAACCCAATTTCTCAGCTGCGCAGATGTAACGGGACGTTCTTATCGCCCTCCCGGTGACTGCCGAGATGCGCGTGTGTGCGCGCGTGCGTTTGCGCATGCGCGCGGCGAGTGAGCGAGCAGTGGCGCCGCTTGACGCGCTTGCGGTCGTCTACATAACTGTATACGCACACAAGCACTCAATAAAGACCCGAAAGAAAGCAAGAGAACCGGTGACGCCGGAGGAAGAAAGATTACCAGCACTACCAATGAAGAGTGTGAGTCGTGCTTTCGGAAATGAGGCGAAGCAAAAGAACAAGATACCATAACGTGTCTCTTCTACGGCAGCCTGGAAGATTGCACCTGCTCCTCTGACTCCGCTCATGTACCGGTACACGCCAGCACGCATACACACAAAACGTGGGGCTGCTTCTTCTCAATAGGGAAGATAAAATAAAGATAATAACAGATGAAGCAAGAGGAGTGGGGGGGTCTGTGCTTGTCTTTTACTGGCAACGTTATTCTGTGTGTGTTTGTTTTTACGCGTTTTCGAGCGCCCACGTTGACGGCTGCTCCGAAGTGCATATAGCTGCCTCTGTCGAGCGCGTTCATTCTCGCTTGAACCCTGCTAAGCGAAGCGTTGCCAACTGGGTCGGGACTTCGCAATTAAACAGGCATCTCATTTTCGTTTTCTTGTCTTTGAAATCTTATTTAACGATGAGAACGCCGTCAGTGAGTGAATGGAGCTCCAAGCCCGCATGCATGACAGGAGAGGCTGTCTTACTTTAGCGATTCGGAAGGCGTCATACAGAATAATAGTGCACGCGAAGGCACCCACACGAACCCGCTTTTTTTTTGTTTTTTTTTCTATTTCACTGTGGTTGTCCCGTGTCTCATCTGAGGTTGGTACCAACGAAGCCACATGTGAACGTGCACTGTGTTTTAAGCATAAATTATTATTCAGAAATTAGATGTAAAGTGAGATAGGCTGATAGAGAGGTGCGAAGAGTTCCAATATTTTTTTTAGATGCCAAGTATGTTTCAATATTTCTTGGAGAGAATAATAAAAATACTGCCTGACACTTTACGTGCAAAAGAAATTGATATAACTACGTGGTACCTCTATATAGTCGAGGGCTTCAGGAACTCCAACCTGCATGGGTTTATTTATGCCCACAATACACTTCCTTTCAGCATTTGGCCTACGTCGAAATGCGACACGTGTGGCTGTGATTGAACCCATGACATTTAGGTCAACGGTTTACGAAGATAATAATAATTTTTGCGGTTTACTGTTCCAAAAGCACCATGGAATTATGAAACGCTGTAGTGGAGGGCTCTGGAGATTTCGCCCCCCCCCCCCCTGGGGTTCTTTAACGTGCACCTTAATCAAAGCACACAGGCCTCAAGTATTTTTGCCTCCATCAAAAATGCGGCCACCGGAAAGCAATAATTTTGGAGTGAAGTATAGTATCAAGAACATTTGAGGGACCTTTTGCTTATGTCATGTTCATGTTTAGGTTACCTCCTTAATAAAAAGAAACAAAATTTGCATGAACACTTTTTGCGTGCAAAAACAGTATGCTGGTATTAAAAACTGTTAGCATATAGTGGCACATAAACATTGATATACCTCATTGCAAAAGCGAAATTTCTTCCTTGCTGTTCAAGAGTCTTTTGTATAAAATTCAAACAAAGTGCGCTAAGGGAGAAATAACTGTTTCTTTTCTTCCCAGTGTTAGCGCTAGTATTTCGAGGAACATAAGTTGCTTGTTGCAAAGTATAAACAAAATATGAGAGGTATCAACTTGCGAGAAGGCTTGAGTATATTCTTCCTTCATTATTTTTACTGGTCGATACCAATCAACAGAGCAAATTATCCCGCGTGTTTCTGCCTCAGTTTAACCAGGTATATTGTGTAATAGCAACGTGCTGACTCTAAATTGCTGCACTTTTTTGTTGAGACATAGAAAAAAATAGTTATATGTTTGTCTTGATTGCGCAATTAGATAAAACTGCTGCTAGAGAAAGTTGGCTTACGTTTATGATCTGTTTGCTACTGGCTAAGGCCTCAAACACTGTCCCATCTTTAGCAATGTTCACTATCAAAAAAATGCTGTTGCTGTAGAATTAGCTCTGAGAATATGCAGACGGTTCGCGGACCTGCATGTCAAAGTACACCTTTGAGATAACAACGGCTGATTGCACAGTATATATCTGAACAGCCTGATTTTGAACAAGTCATTCGGAATGCCTTAGCCTTATTACGGTTATTGCTGTCCTATTGATCTAGTTCCTCTAATTTTGTTTATATTTGCTTTTTTCTTTCACTATGTGCATGGCTGATATGAGCAACGTCGGTGGTGGGGTTTCAGTGAGAGCCAACGGCGATGCAACAGGGTTGATGCAGAACATATAGGCTGCTCGGCGTTTCCCAACATGGAGTACGATGCTGTGGGCTACGTCGAAAGGAAACCCGTTAGCCAGCATGAACATCTTGTGAATGCACTGCAGGATCAAAACATTCGGCTTCCTGAATATACTGTAACAGAAATACTTCACTTTAGTTATAAATGAATCTTGTGCCTATTGCCACCGAGAAGTCTATCAGCCGAGCATCAATACCTCAACGTATACACCAAATACGCCACCTCGAGAACTATTGCCGCAAATTTCCGAACCAGTTCTGATCCTCTGGTCAATGAGAGTGTAGTGATATTTCATGTAAACTCCAGTAAATGAATTCATCATCCTCATCCTCTACAACTTTAGAATAAATGTATTCTTTAGCGATGTATTCGCCAGTGCGCGTCGGGAGTTCAAAAATTTACTGGAAGTTTATACAATCAGAGCAGTTCGCCCTTTCTACTACAGAGGATACCACAATTGGTTGTCATTTAGCTTATCTGCAAGAGATAATTGAGTTTTTTTTAATACTCTGAGAGTGACGATTGTTGAGAAATGATGTTGCATATACATGTACGTGTGGTTTCCTGCTTCTAGAGAAACAACTATGCAACTTAGTGCCTGTTTGGGGGTCACTTCTCTCTTCGTGTGGTTTCATGCGCTAAAAACCTAATTTTGTCTTATTTAACTGTGTTTCGTTTTAATGCTATACTGTAGGGTAAGGCAGCACCTAAAACAAAATGGAACTAATCATTTTCATCTTCTGTTTTGCTGACCCGTCATTTTAGCGAATTGGCTTTGAAAATCAACTTCTAATGCTTATGATTTCAGGTGCACAGTCCCTCGCATGGCGATAACCTTACCAAAGTGGAGAGGCGAGCGGACGCCGTAAATTGTATGTGCATCTTCACGAAACTCAGGTGTTCAAAATTAATTTCAATTTATTCACTATATGGCGAGCCTCATAATAAAAAAAATTACCCGCGGCTTCCCTCGGGAGAACACTGAGGAGGATGCGGACCATATAATTGGTTAACGGGGTGTTAAAGTGCGACTTACTTGGGTCGATGGCTAAATTGGTTAACGTGGTTGTGAAATGGGGTGTTAAATTGCGACTTACTTGGGTCGCTGGCTAAATTGGTTAACGTGGTTGTAGGAGGGATGTTAAATGAGTGAACACGTACGACACGTATGCGAAAGGGCGGTGTTTATTTATTTCGACGAACTTTGAGCATGATGGCTTTTTGGTCGGTAAAGTGAAGAGTGAGTGGATCGGCTTACAGCGGTCATAGGTCGAAATTTGCAAAGACGTGGTCGATGCAGGTTCCGCGAATGCTGGTCGGCTGGTGCGCGCTTGCGCTCGCGGGCAGCATCGGGATCGGCCTCTCGTCGCCGACGCTTGCACTCGGCTTCCCGTTTTCGAAAGTCCGGGTCCTCTTGTCGACGCTTACGTTTCAAAGCGGCCGAATCCGGTGCTGCTGCTCGACGTCTCTCAGCAGCTTCACGTTCTCTAAGTTGAGCATCTTCCGCTCGACGCCGACGTTTACGTTCGGCGTCGCGAGCTCTTCTCCGCGCTGCCTTGTCTTCGGACGACGACTTGGTTGCGGTTCCGCCAACACTTTGGCCGGCGCTGGTCGAAGGGACGTCGATCATTGTGACCTCGGACGTCGACGCGCCGTACAAACCAACCGACGAGCGGCAACTGAGCGAGCGAGCACCGACCTTGAGTATATATACAGCGCGACGACGCATGCACTGTCAGCTGTCGAATGTTCGAGAAGGGGGAGAAGCGCAACGGCGCATGCGCGCGCGTCAGCTGCCGATGTTCTCGAAGCGCGACGGCGCATGCGCGCGCTTCAGCTGCCGATGTTCTCGAAGCGTGACGGCGCATGCGCGCTACATTATACAGCTAGCGAATGTTCGTGAAGAGGAGAAGCGCACGCTGTGTGTAGAGGAGGAAGGGTGCACAGATGGTGGAGGAGTGAAGCGCGCGCGGTGTGTAGAGGAGGAAGGGATGCACAGATGGTGGAAGAAGGAGGAGGAAGCTTGCGGACGGCGCCGCACTACAAGCCTCGAGTATTAGATGCTCCGCATCTAAAAAACGATTTTAGCTCGTAAGATCCCGACTATAGTTTATTGTTCAGTAGCATTTGTTGTTGTCATCGTCGTCGTCACCATTCTTGTTGTTGCTGTTGTTGTTCTTCTTGTCGTGGCTTTGAAAAGAACTCCTGCTCCTTATAAGATGTCCCCAATATGATGTACAACATGCTCAAGTGAGCGATCGATTAAACCGCCTCGACAGACGACCATTTACAATTGGGAAAGTACTTTAACTGTGGCCACATTGTGATAATCAGAGGCGCGCAATGATTTTTTTAAAGGACAAAATTTTAATGAACTCTCTTTTTTCTTATTGCTCCTTGCCAATATCTCTATGTACTCTATACGCGATGTGATCACGCTGTAATAACAGGACTATATGCATAGACTGTGCATAGACTATAATAAGCCCTATATTGCCATATGTACGCAGTGCCTTTGATTATTTTTCCTTCTTTTATTCTTCTTAATTTGTCGACTCTTTGTGAGTATCTTGTACATCAGTACGATGATGTTGTGACAGCCGGCTATAATGTAGCCTACCTTCACATTTGTTTTTTTTTTTTTGCAAATATATTTAGAATCCTGGAATGAGGGACTTTCACCGCTGTGGGTAACACCAAGCTTAAACACATGGGGAACAGTTTCGGAAAGCTTCAAAAAAGCCTACTCTAACCACTGCCCTGAAACGTACCTGGAGATGTATATTATATGCCTGTGCAGTCAATTATTGAAGAAGGCGTTCCTTAGCAGTGATCTCCTGATAGGAGTCACTCGGGATCCTGTTTAGAGCTCGTGCCATATAAAAATAAACTGGCATTGAGAGCTCGTCAAGTATTGCGTGTCGAGTCATAATTCTAATGTCAGCATGACTGGGTATATTTTTGATGACACCTCGGCGGTCTGGTGGTAACAAGCCGAAACCACCATCGTTATTAGCGTGGTAAAAACACAAACAAATAAAAAAATGAATGTCGACATAAATCAACAGTTAGCGTACGTGCGCACCCTGGGCTTCAGTTTGTACCTATGAACACCAATTCCGCGCGCCTGCGGCTCACGTTTCTAATAAGCGTGCGGCGCGGCTTATGCGGTGGTGAAAATATCGCGAAGACCGCGAAGCGCGCAATATATCATTTGTCACCGACTCGCTCGGCGTCTCCTCTCCGATCGTTTCAGCAAACCGATCGTTTCAGCAAGCGTTTTGGGTATGCCTCAGCGCGTAATTATACTAAACTGCGCTGCACGATAACAAACCCAACAAAAAGAAAGGTCCGAAAGGACCCCGAAAGACAACGAAAGGTACTCCTGAATGTGGCCGGCGCTTCACCGAGCGCGGTAGTTCGCTAGTCAGATTGCAAATTGCTCCTTGGCGTGCTGGGAGTCGTTAATCACAGCAGCTCAGGCCACTGACTCCAATGCGTCTCTGGTGGGAGAGATGCCGAATTTTCTTCCCTCTCTCGCAGTTATATCACTGAAGGTATAATTCATGTTATTCACTTTTCTAATCCTTTATTTTTTGCCACCTGTGCACTGCGGGTTGCGTGGAAAAGAATGACAGGTACACCTCCTGATGGCGCACGCAAACAAGAAAAAAAAAAGAATATCCTTTCAGTCGAATGTCGGAGCGAGGATAGATATCACTCACCGCGTGTTATATCGCGTACAACGGAAGAAACAACATAAGAGACAAATTGAAGCAACGACAGGCAGCTAAATGGAACGACTCCAGAGACAGGCAAAAAATACTGGCGCCACAGCCGTTTACCTAATAAGTGTTGGTGTAACGACAAGCCGAGAACGAGGACACTCATTAGTTATTTACTCAAACGAAAGGTTCTTGCTGTTGTCGCTTTTCCACGCAGATTCTCAGTTGCGGGCGCTTTTGCTTCATTTTGCAAGGTTGTGAGCATACAGCTAATTGAAACGTTAAGCATTGATTTTACGAAGAAAAACTGCCGTTCAGTCGGCTGTTCGACAACATTTCTTAGCCCTTTCTGAGCATCAAACCTTTCAATACATAATAACAACCACACACACACACACACACACACACACACACACACACACACACACACACACACACACACACACACACGTACACACATACACATACGCATACCCACACACATCTTTGTGTGTGTCAAGCGTGCATCGTGCGTTTGTATTCAGGCCACAATAAATATGTGACAACATGAAATGGCGAGCCCGTTCAATAAAATATCTCATTGCCAGCAACCCACGAACACCGGGACACATGAAAAAAAGCGCATATAATTACGTTTGTAAACTGCGCACTTTCCATAGGGACAGCGCCGGGTTTTCGGCCAAAATTTCTTAGTTATATAAAAGCTCCCCTAAATAACTTTCGTTCGTTTAAACAAACCAAGTGCAAAAAACTGGTAGATCTTACGTACAGAGGGTTGATATGCGAAGCACGAAGGAGAAATGGTGATGTGCCACTTTAAAATCAGCACAACGTTACGAGGTGGAGGTAAATGATGCCATACATGACTTCCGTGCCATGATTATCATGTTTGGATATGTCGATTACCTTCGTGATCTATTCACGTCACGTGATACCAAATTCAGTATATGCAGTATATGTGGAGCTAGCGAAACGACCGCGAGCACGCTATGAGCGTGGTATGTTGTCATGTTGTCACATAACACGCGTGTCAGGATTATCATGTTTGCACCAGTCATATATTTCGTTATTCATTCACGTCACGTTACAACAAATTTAGTGTATGTGAAGCTAGCAAAACGGCCGCGAGCGCATCATGAAGGGCCCGATATACTCCAATGTAGCGCTTACGCGCGCGCACGCTGGGCACAGCGACACTACGTTAGCAAAACGGCAGCACTCTATAGTCTGACGCCAGGCACGACCAACGTCCGTTGGCGTGGCCCGATGGCAACTGGCGTGAAATGCGACATGCTGCATTTCGCCATGGAATCATGCCATACTGTACCAGTTTTGCAATACGTCATGCGGACGAAACCATCACAAAAGCTACAAGGCCATGAAATGTAATTCATGACATTCATGACATACATATCATGATCTTCATGTTACGACTCGTCAAATATGTTCTTTATACAGTCATGTTATGCCATACCATGTTTGGTATTGATACCATTCTCGAAACGGCCAAGAGAGCTAAAAGTCGCAGGCGGCTAGATAGATAGATAGATAGATAGATAGATAGATAGATAGATAGATAGATAGATAGATAGATAGATAGATAGATAGATAGATAGATAGATAGATAGACAGATGCGCTCAAAGTCGCCAAAGTTCGCTAAGAAACGCTTCGCATTTAAAAACCATGGCACACACGAAGGTACGAGAATGGTGTTAACTTCGCATGTCTCTTTATGTGCGTCGTGGTTTTAGATGCGAAGCAGCTCTTTCACTAGCCTGTGTAACGCTGTTTCTCTGTACAAACGCCCCGCGCGCCGAAGATGTTGGCACAGTGCCAAGTAGGTCTCGCCGCTGCTGCGCGTTCCCGTCACGCTCGCCTTGCAGTGCGCGCTGACGTCACTCTCTCCCTCACCTGCCACGCGCTCATCGCGGCGCCCACAGCGGCCGCCTCATCCCGCAACACGTGCCCCGACCGCCACTGACTGCACCACCGACTCGTCAATTCATGCGCAATAAACCTGGCGCGCGCCTAACGAACGCGTTGAAACATGTCTTTATGTGTCGCCTACAAGAGCTACGCCAGCCATCGCTTCAAACGAATCTACCAGCGCTCACCGCAGCACCCGCATAAGCGCCGTTCAACCCGTGAAGTCACCCGTGCGCAACGCTGCTGCTTCACATCTCATCTGGGTTCCCTTCGGGGAACCCAGATGAGATGTGAAGTATTTGTTGAAGTATTTGTGCAGATGCGAAGTATGTGTTGATGTGAAGTATGTGGTCCAAGTATTTTTTTCTTGTGAGTCTTGTTGGCAGATGTTCTGGATCTGCTCTGTCAGAGGAGTGCTTCTTTTACGGTGAGGAGGAATTCCTTCTGCACCAGTCCTGTCTTTTTTTTTTGTTCGTCTCTGAGAAACGCGTGAAGCTTGTCTTTCGGCATGCTTGGTTTTGGTTGGCTGATGTTTTTGTTTCAGTACAGGCAGAAACTACATGCCAATATGCAAATAGACGTATTCACGTTTTATTTGTGTTTTTGTTTATCATGTACTGTACATATGTGTACACAACTATTTGGAAGAAATTTTTATGTGTCTGTGCCACTCAAGTTGTGTTGAGATGTTCTGTTAAAATGTTTGTGATGTCCATTGCATGTGAGAATAAATTATCTAAACGCCACACGTGCCCGCCCGAACAATAAGCCATCTTAACTCCTAAAATGAAGCCTCTATAGAAAACTAATAACGGGATTGTGACAAGGAAGCATCAGTCATGAATGTAAAAAACGGTGCGAAAGGAAACCTAGCACACTCGAGGGAATGCATAGGACTCATATGTGTAAATGTATCCGAATGTTGGAATTGCGCAATCATTATCTTTTGATTGAGAGTTTCTACCCACCGCGTCGCGACGAAGGCTTTTGTTTCACGTTCCATTGGTCTCCCATCAATTTTCCTTTAAATGGTATCGAAGCAATAAAACCTTTAGTTGTTAGCCAACGCTCGTCCAGTGTGTTTTCTTCACTCATTCTACGTCTCCTTTCACGCTGTTTTTAGCGTTTACCAGTAGAACGGCCAATTAACCCAGCGGCTCAAGCCCTGAAATGATCATTTCTAACCTCGTGCTTCTCCCAACAGTACATATAGGAGTAGGACGTCGAGTCCCGAGGCTCCAGCGGGTCTGATACAGCTCAGTTGATGCATACCGAGAGCGCGCACGTTCGACTAGTCGGCACCGAGCACGGGAGCCACTGCTGCTTCTTGTGGCGGCTCGGCCGATGTCTTCGATGCCACCGCCGTCGCCCGGTTGCTTATCGCGAGAGGCCCACAGTGAGCCGTCCACATTAATCACGCCGATAAGGTCCGAGTGGGCGCACCGAGGGCAGCCATTAAATTTAATTACCCGCCTCGCACCGACTGCTTATCGACGCAGCAGTGGCGAGGGCTGCACAACGGAGAGGAGAAAGCCGTCCCATTCGATTCGGGACAACACCGAGCGCGAGTATGCCTGCCTTCTCGCGCTGAGCACGAACACGAGTCGCGGCTTGCGCTTCACTTACCGCGGACATTCCCTCCTCGGCCTCACACTCTCGCGCGGCTCCTCTCTCCACCAATATATCGCTCTCGGTTCCTTTCGCTACACGTTGCGTCTGGAATTTCGATTTCATTCTTACTTGGAACGTTTAGGAGCCGCTTCGCGCTTCGGTCATGAATCCTTGTTTTCGGGGTCCTCCTCTTCTTCGGTCGTTCCGTGCAGTGGTACAGGATCTGAAGATGATCTTAAGTGACTTAACTAGCCGTGTGTTGGAGTAGTCCACGCTGTCAACAAGATGGCAATGTTTTACGGCAAGTAACGTGAAAAAAATGTCTCTTGTGGATACGTGCACACACTCTTACTCGCCAAACTCCGGGATTAATGCACTTAACCGAGAGCAAGCTATGATCGGTCTCGCTACTTACAATTTTAGGGTTTGCTGTGCTGCACAGAACTGCGTGTGCGTCTTGAAAGGTGATTCCATCTTGTCAGCTCTCCGGCGTTTGAAGGCGCTTCGTGTTTGAAGAGACCCCATCAAAAATAGATCGAACCACAGCATGTGTTGCGCACCCCAAGCACCAACAAATGAACCCCCCCACCTCCTGGCAGTCCTTCTTTCCCACCCCACACTCTCGTCTCTTGAGAACGCATACCGACTGATGCAGCGCTGAGGCGATGAAGACGTTGACGACCGGGCCTGTCTGGAGTTAGATTGATATCGAAAGCCTGGGGACGAGAAGACGGTATAACGAGCGGGCAGTGAGGTTAGCCAAGCAGGCATGACCCCCGCGGGCCTTGTGTGAATGATCCACTTTGCTCGGCATGCTAGTGACCCGAACTTCCAGTCACGTCCATTCAACGTGACGCGAAAAGACATCGCCAGTGTTTAGTTTGACCGAGCGTAGTTACCGAGAAGCGCACCCAGCGGCGGTCTTTTGAACCTTTTTATGACGGTCTTTCCGCGCCGATGCTACGAAGGCAAGGATATGTATGGTATTCTCCCCGGCGACAGCATCGCGGCTCATAAAGCGATCGGGATGCTAACCGCGTTGGTCCGCGTGAGCTTCGCCCGTGGCGTATATTCGCGATATCGTTGGCGAGAGACCCTCGCTAAAGTCTAGAGACTACACGCAGAGGTGGTCTGAGGGCTATGTACGAGGCACTCAGGTTATCTGTCGGCGGCTGTCAGAGCCGGTGAATTGTATCGGGCCGAACGGAGTGAGCGAGCAAATGTGGGAACGAGTCTTGTTGTACGGCGAGTTATGTTGCACTTAAATGATTCGAACAAGGTAGTAAATTCTGGGCTCGCTTTACGACCCCTTTTGTTGTTTTTAGCTTCCTTCGTCGAATACACAGCAAGTGAACGAAGTGCATTTCACATATACGAGAGTGAACTGCAGGCGATATAAGAAACGACATGGCACTTGCAGAACCAGCTCGCAAAGAGGGATGCCCCTCAGTCTCGGCATTATCACATTGCACGCGAGATAGTGTACGTGGCGTTTAAGCTCTGTCGAATGCGACGTGAACGCGTCATCAATGCGCAGCTTCGCATTCCCGAGACAGTGTTCACTGATCATTACGAAGACAAAACAGTCTTTCTGGGGCCGGTGCTCTCTCAAAACATGTCATGGCCGGAGAAAGCGATTCTTAAGCTCGCGGAAGCTGTCGGACGTTTTCGCAGAGATTGGACGATAGTAACAAGCGTGCTAGTGCGATAGACGTTCAAAGGCACCATCACGTGGTGGTCGTGGTTCCAACCAGCCAGAAATCTTTCGCCATCTTGAAGTCCATCTGCAGTTAAAACGTGGGCGCTTGGGTTAGACGCTACGAAGGCCAGCAATGAAAAATATACATCCGAACTTCAGGACAAATGTAGTGCCAGCCAGGCGAATCACAGGAATTTTACCGAGCATATGGGATAACGAAGTAATTATTTGCGAAGGTTTACTTGCCAAAACTGTTACATGCTTAGGGAGGAAACCATTGCGGGAGATCATGAAGTAATTTACACCCCCTGGAGCTCTCTTGTGCGCACTCAAATATAATAGCACCGGTCTTCTTGCATTATGCCCGCATACTAGTAAGGCCACCATGACCAGGAATCTAACCCGCATCTTCAAGCCTAGAAGTGCAAAGTTTCACCTGCTTAGCGGTGCCAAATCGCGCCTCCTTAGCACTACGACACCACAACTAGACAGTGCGGCGCCTGCACTGCTTAGCGGTCACACCGCAACTTAAGTGTGAGACACCACACCTGCAATGTTGCCCCGGCAGGTAAGGTAGCAACATGCTGCTGCAATGGGAGGCAGGTAGGCGTGAGCAGTGGTGCGTTCAAGTGATTTACTGGCGCTTTTGAAGTGACTTCCCGCCGACGGGTCCACCAACAGTGCAATATGAAAAATTTTGGATCACAGAGTTCTTATACTTCAGAAAGTTTGTTGGCTGATACCCCCTTCAGCTGTTGCGCATTACAAAAATAACTGTTGACAGCAGTTTTCATGTGGAATACGAAAAAGTCTACATACGTGTGTTTGAACCTCCAGTTTGCGATGCGAGGTTTTTGCGTAAACGAAATAAGCAACCTTCCCCAACACTGTACACGAGAAATTACTCTGTTTCAGGACACACGTCCCAATCACCAATGTTGAATCGCGTGGTTTTCTCCATACCCTTGTGTTTCTTTTGTTCTGATGTGTGGTGAGAATGCAGTATATGAATCAAAGTTTTTTTGTTTTTTTCGTGCAACATGTAGGGGGCATTCACACTCCGTGGCTGCTAGCTTGATTCTTCTCATTACACTGTGATGTGGGGAAGACGTTACAATGACTAGCGTGGATACATGACTAGCGTGTAAACCTGCGCGGGATATTTGAGATATTGTCGCCGTGGATGTCTATCGTCAACTATGTGATTTTGCTTAACCTCAGTTGCAGTCAGCCGCGATTTATGACCCACACATATTAAAACAAGCATCAAAGACTTATTTTAAATGCAAAGCATTTCTTGGTGAACTTCGGCGACATTGAGCTTTCTATCTATCTATCTATCTATCTATCTATCTATCTATCTATCTATCTATCTATCTATCTATCTATCTATCTATCTATCTATCTATCTATCCGGCCGCTTACGCTTGGGTGCTCTCGTGGTCACCCTCTTAACTTGGCGTGAACCAAAATTAGCATGGGAAGGTAAGATTATTCTAGGAATATAACGCGCTGTTCAAGACATGAATAATGCCGCAATCCCGTAGCGTACATCGTCAAACACTTCGCGCCAGACAGTGGCACATACCCACGAGCGGGTATGTGCCACTGGTATGCGGGTATGTGCCACAGGTGATAGACACTTGGTATCGACCGAGGAACGACGAGAATACAATGGGTAATGTTAAAGCGTGAGCGTTAAGCAATACCCGACATCGGTAGCGTCGACCTAACAAAGGCACACAGTAAATGTCAGTGTTAAAAAAAACTTGACACAGGCAGCGTTGACCCCCCGACGAATGCACATAATAAAGTTCAGGGTCCCACCAGGAATGAAACCCAAGCATTCTGCGTGGCAATCAAGCATTCTACCGCAGAGCTACGCCAGGTCTCGGAACTATACTTTTTCAATGGACGTTAATTTCTGTGAAACATCAGTAGTAGTTGCAGTGTTGCCTACCGAACTTTATAAACATTTCATATGCGCTCCTTTCATACAGCCGTCACGTCGGGTTAACGTCAATTGTGGTTAGGTGCCTTGCGCTGAAGTTGATTTAAGTAGCAGCGTCCAGGGCCCGCATCTTCGCGAGCATCAGCGCTTCATATCAGCTGCTGGTGTTGCTAATACATATGTTCCAGTTGGCATCATTGCGCAAGTGCCAACAACTGGTTATACAAACATCTGCAACTATTCAACATATATCTGTGCGTGCTACATTTGTAAACATATATATAGCGTCATTTCATTACGTATAGCTAAATAAGAAAAATTGCAACACGGTCACCTTACGTCCGCACGCTTCGCATAACATACGTAGGATCTGCCAGGTACGTAGGATCTGCCAAATTTTTTTTATTCCCTGCATTATCATTGCAGCACTCTTTTTTTTTTTTCGTCGATAAAGTTCCCACAAGCACTCCCGTGAAGTGGTCACCAAACTGAAACAATTACGAACCATAGCGGTACAATATTAATAACGAAAATGTCTCCAGAATTCTAAAGCTATCCTAATTCACAATTATTACGTTTCACTACATTAGAAATACTAATTTATATCTTTAGGTGAAAGACTAGTGACATATCAAATGTCAACTAAATAGCCTTTGCTACACTGTTTGTGTCAGCATTTGTTAAGTTATCCTCCGCATTTGCAAGTTATTTTAGATGGTCCTGCAGCGAATAGATAACTATTGCTGCCCTTTCTCAGTTAATATTTCAGAAGATGACTTTTTCCATTGATGTTGCGCTTTACAAGCAGCGCTTGAGGTGACCGTTATTCTGTAGTTTTCTCTTCGTTTCTGATTGATTGATTTATATGCGGGGTTTAACGCCCCAAAATCACCATATCAATATGAGAGAAACCGTAGTGGAGGGCTCCGGAAATTTAGACCACCTGGGGTTCCTTAACGTGCACCCAAACCTGAGCACATGGGCCTACAACATTTCCGCCTCAATTGGAAATGCAGCCGCTGCAGCCGCGATTCAATCCCGCGACGTGCGGGTCACCAGCTGAGTACACTAGCCACTTGACCACAGCGGCGGGGCCCTCGTCGTTTCTGTAGTGCATTCCAATCATCCCTCATTCAGACTTTCTTCTAGCGTCTCTCGTTGATTCTCATGGGCGTAACACCCCCAGTATGGTCTTAAGAGTATTCATTCTATTGTATTACACATTTCATACTGATCGAGCATCATAGTTAGCATGTAGTAATTATTTGAAGCGTCCTCCAAATTTATGCATTGTCTTACTCCGTTGGACTACATCAATATATCTTGCAGTTAGTTAGGAGGCTGGACACGCATTCACGATTCACGACTGCTTTCACCTGCTCACCGTACCACTAATTCCAAATGCGGGCCACGCTTCGCTATAAAAGAGGCAGCGCAGCCACGGAATAAAAGTTCTTTGCCCTAGAGTAGTGAGCGCTAGTCACGTCACCACGAAGTAGTAAGTGTCAACGAACAGCAAGCGGGTTGCAGAGTGTCCCTGCTCGCTGCACGGAATTGATTAACGCTTAAAAAAGAAAATGTAAAGCTCGCGCTTAAAACTGACTGCGGAAAAAGCTGGACAACACTGAGACTTATAGTTAAGCATATGTGCGAAATACACAGTATTTACTCGTTTGCACTGGCACACCCAAAGGCTGCCATATTATCAGAACAAGATGAAATACCTTGCCGTGTACCCATGCATTACCGTGTACTCTCAACGAAGAGGTACCAGGCAAAAAAACTGTAAACGCGATGAAGGTTGTCGTTCTCTTACTATGCGTTACTTCGGACCGACGCAACAGCGGTATTTGTAGATTTTATGCTTTCTAATATCCACAAAGTGTCAAGCTACCGTATACAATCAGTGACGTGACATGCATATTTACTTTGTTTTTCTGTTTGGTTGTTTGTTTCTTTAAGAAAATGCTACCGTGTTTCTTCCTTTTGTAACCCTTGTTTATGTTACATATTCGGTTTCAGGAAATTCAATTTTTTTCTCTTTTTTTTTGTCCGCGCGATCTTTGCGAAATTGCCTGCCTTATCACAACCAAACTGTGAGTGCAACCGTGGTCCACTTTGCAACTAACATGCTTTAACATTATTTGTGGCGAGACTCCGTGTCGATTCACGATGCGCCGATGGAATTCTTATTGACTCTCACCGCCCTTTTATACTGTACCATATATGAAAGGACAGCGGCCTCGACACTTCGAGACCGCTCCTTCAGACGTGTGAAAATGTGCAGCGGCGTCCTCTGTACGCCGGACAGAAAAGGAGGCGCGTCCTCCATGCCTTCATCGCACCTCCACGAGTCTTCGGGGGCAGCTGGAACCGCAAAAAAAAAAAAGTCCGCGGGCGGGCGACAAGCCACGTCGGTAGCGTCAGACGGGCCGAGGGGGTCGCCGAGGACAGCGGGTGGCCCCGTACTACATACTGGGAGAGGCTGACCGCGCGCGCAACAACTTCATCGAGTGCGCGCCCGCGGCCGAAAACGGCAGCCTATTAAAGCCGCTGATTCGGCCTGACGGATCGGCTCCCCCGGAGCGCTTTGTCTGAGTGCGCCGGTGTTCACCGTCCGAACGCCGCCGGCCGACCGGACCGGCCGAACTGATTGATCGGCCAACGGCTTCCCACGCGCAACGGGGTGTCCGGGCCCCGGAAACGAGGCCCGGGCCTACCCTCCCTTTCCTGTCTCCTTCTCGACGCGAGGTGGGCGCACGCTGGTGGCAGCGGCCCCCGTTGTTCACCTGCCTCGGAGACGAAATCCATTTCGCACTCGCGCCCGTTTTGTCCCGCCAGTTGCGTGCAACGCTTGTGCGACTAATGGAGGGAGCGGGATTGAGCGTAGTGCATGCAAATCCGCTCTGTGACGAAAAAAAAAAAAGGTAAAGCAGCCGTACAGCAAGCGTAGATTGGGTAAATCGTCCAATGTTTCTTTGTCCCCAACACAGTATTCATAACGACGCTTAAGTGACACCCTGAAAATGAAATGTCTCCTTGACCTAGAAGCAGGACTACCGCTCTTGAGCAACGACTTGAAACGGTCCCACATATCTTGGTAGCTATAGAAGTGATGTGCCGTTATTTTGACGGCAATAGTTACAATCTGGACACGTGTTTTCTTTATTGTTTCTTTGATGTCACACGCCATAAAGAGATTGCAATTGACTACGTGATGTGACCTTGAGTACACAACAATGTGAAAAAATTGGGCACTTGGGTTAGACGAGAGATTTAGTGGGCGTGTTCTCACCACTGCTCATCAGCATGCACAACGAGAAAATCGCATGGGAACTCTTCGAATCTCCACTCTAGGTCTGCCGTAGAGTATCGGCAGCTTCTTGTTCAGTGCACGAAACTCGCACCGTCGCGGAGGCGGCAGCGATCGGGGGTGGCGAGGTGAGCGCCTCGGATTGACGACGCCGGAGTGACACGCAGAGCGCGTCCGGAAAAAACGGCGCCGACAAATTCCGCGGCCCCACCTTCCATCACCTCACCGCTCGCACTGTCAGTGCGTTTGCGAGCGGCTTGTGGTGATAATCACGACGAGAACACGGAGTGCTCCTTGCCGAAGCTCGCTCGGTTGCGGAGCGCTTCTGTCCTCGGACGCACGCCATACGAGAGGAACAGTAAGACGTCTGGCACGTCATGGGAGTTGCCGGTCGGGCCTCAGTCAGTGGCGCGGGGGGGGATTGACTGTTGTTTCTTGACAGCTCAGTGGTTCATTCCGCGCTGCTTCGCGAGTCGCTTGTGACGCGCGTCCTGCGGAGCACATTTATCAGACGAGTTCACGTGCGACGTCTCGCTTCCTGTTCGTCTTCCCATGCTCTCGAGGCCGGTGTCAAATACGTAACAAAGAGGCTGCGACGAGAGTTTGTCGCATGCATGGTTCAATTTCGTGGAGTCAAAGTGGCCACGGCGTTCTCATTTTTGAGCGCTATACTTAACGTATTGATGCTGTAGGGCGAACTCGCGCAATAAAATTCTTTTTTTGTGGGTTCATCTGTATTTTTCACGATAAAAATGCCTGCTGTAAGTTTATTAAACTACAAGTAAAGAATAAGAAGCAAGTTTCATCAAAATCAAGCCAGCTATTGACTGAGAAAAAGGTGGGACATAGGTGTCCCACCGACTCGCGAGAATGTTTGAAAAAGGTGAGAAAACACTGCTCCGCTGCCCCGTGAAGGCTCCGTGTCATGATTACTTCGACGGGTCTTCGGGATGAAACGGCCGAAGTGGCACAAAGCATCACTTCTCACTTTATGAAGGTTAAAGTTGCGCGGAACTCATTTTAGCAGGAGAACACCACCTGCAGTTTCACCTCTTGTAGGGGCTTCAAAACACTCTGTTCTGTTCCTCTAAAGCTGACTTCACCGCAAGCACCAGCTATTCTTTTCCGCTTATGTGACTGTCCTTGCTTGTGCTGCCGCAACTGCTTAGCGCAGCCGCTATCCCTGAACATGCGCCTACTTAGTTATATGACGCAAAGAAAAATATTTTCACGGACTAATATCCGCAACTTCACTAAGGGTCATATGAGTGGGGCAACATAAGAGGGAATTGTTCGGGTTAAATTAATAGTCAAATTATTATGCGAATTTTCAAGAAACACGGCATGACTGGAAGCGAAAATAAGCTCTCAGTAAAAATAGAAAAAGAGGAAATTATCAGGTATTTCTATTTGCAGGTTCTATCTTCCTCAAGAAAAAAAAACTCGGCAGTTATAAAAAAATTGCCCCGCATCAAAATTTTAATCTGCAAATTTCTTCGAAAGACGATAGTCTTGCATGTGAAGAGAATGAACAAAACACTTATTCGATGTTCTGCGCAAGAAAATCGGTGAATGGTATTCTGGAGACGCTGCGTTAGAGTGCCTCGAGCGTGCAGCGGAGGTGAAACGCATCAAGTCACGCCACACGTGAGACATGAGCGCCATCTGGAAGTTTTCTTAGAAAATGAAGCGCGTGGCTCTGAGACGGTGTGCGCGCCCGTCTCAGAGGTGATAAGGTGTAGAACGCAAGGCAATGAATAGGTGCCACCACTGTCCCGTTTTAGCAAAGCGTTGGAAACACTCGCCTTTTCGTGCAAGCGTTGCATAGTCAGTGCAGCGTGATAAGCGCTACGATCCTTAAAATTACTTATGTATGCCTTCTCTCGTAAAAGGCGCAAATGCAGATTATATACGTGTTGTTATGGTGCCCAGACATGCGCAATAATTGCTTTTTAATTGACAAACGCACAAGTATGAACGCTAAACCTTGAGCAACATTGGTGGGAGCTACGGATGGGGTCGGCCGTTTTCTAGTACCCGGTGCCGTTAAGAGTGGACAAACAGACAAATGTATAGACAGACCAAAATTTTTGCGTCGGAGGTCACCAAGAAAGATTATCGTCTTTAAAATGACTGAGATTTAACGCCAATATAACACAACTATTCTCATATGTGTTGCAACAAAAATTATCCTCCTAGCGTCATTAGTTTGCGAGTTACAGCAAGTGTTCTATACCCTATGCTCCTGTAGCAAAACCGAAACCACATTTCCAACTGTGGTTTCGGTTTCGAAAAATCACTTTGAAAATGAAGTGTTGTTTTTTACTCTTAATGCTATTGAAAATACCTTATGCATTTTATTGTGACTGTTATATAAGATGATATCATTAAATACAAATATGTTACAAATACATTACAAATACAAATACAATACAAATACAAATACATTAGACCTTATGGCATCGCCATAAGGGCTAATGTGGGGAACCTTTCTGCAATAGAAAAGGCTACCCTTGCCAGTCTTTTTCATTGCAGCTCTACCGACAAGCAGCCGAGACATAGCCTGTGTCCACTTGGACGGTAAAGCTGGTGCGTATACCAAAGGGTCGAAGCACTCGGCCAAGGGAAATATGTACACAAAGGAGGACTTCCAAATGATGTGCTCAACGAAATTAAAACTGTCTACTGTGATCTGTGCTCTGATGAACTTCTAATGAAATGCCTTCATGGAAAGACTCAAAATGCTAATGAGTGTTTCAATGGTCTAATATGGCAGCGGGCACCCAAAGAGGTTCATGTAAGCTTGCCTACAGTAATGTTTACCTTGCATGATGTTGTGGCACACTTTAATAATGGCAGTGTAAGCACTCTAGATATCCTGAGACAAGCTGGCATAGAACCAGGGTACCACACGACGAAAGCTTGCATCACCAGGGATCACCTGCGCATGCAGAAGGCTAAATGCAAGTCAGCGGATGGGACAAAACAGGCCAGGAAGAAAAGACGAGCAGCCACCCGAACAAAAGGAGACAATAATGCTTCCGCAGAAGGGCCCAGCTATCAATATGGTGGATTTTAGGCCTGCATGCGAAGATTGTGACCCTTTTTACAAGCTCGGAAATCTATCTTTACGTTTTTCTGAAAATAACAATTTGCTCCAAATGTTGCGACGCAAACCATCATAACGTATTTCTCGGCTTATACTTTGAACTCAAATTTTGCACAAAGATTTACAACATATATATCTGTGCAGCGTACTAGAATAAAAAAAATCCATCGAATATTTTTCACTTCACAGCTGAATTCTCCAACAGGTTCAGTCTAAATTGGCTGTTTTTCCCTGTTTTTTTTGTTTCTTTAGCATTACTTCCTTGATATTCACTGCATAATATTTATTCTAGTTCACTGCATAGCTCGAGCCATTAGTTACACAAATGTCAAAGCTTTACTGAATAAAGCCACCCATCAGTCACTTATCGCAGCTGTTGTGGCTAGCACTTCTAATGCAATTTTTGACAAAGATTACCTCCCAATAAATAAATATTCCATATTTTGCACTGTAAATAGCTGGGTAAATTAAATAAGACATGCTGGTTTTGAGGAAAAAGTTATTTCAACACTGGCTGCCCTTAAAAAATGTTTTTGTTTTTGAGTGGCCTACCACCTTAAGTGGTTCATTAGAAAACGGAATTAAACAGCCAGCGTCTCAGCCAATATGATGTTATTGGCCGCTGCATTTGTTGTGAGTGAAAAGTAGCGATTGAAGCAAAAAATAAAAGTCATGGCCTCAATCCGTCGAAGTCGTATACGCATTCTGCATTCTACCACAATTCTACCACAGATCATGTTGAGAACTGCTTGGAAAATAACCCTATGCTAATGAACCCGTGTTAATGACCCCAGAGAGCGTCATTAGCACGCGGAAGAAATGTGTACATAGCGGGCAAACTTCAAGACGCATTGAAACAGTATACCTACAGGACAGGTATAATTGTCAACAGATAACCAACGCCGTGAATTCAGCTATACCCACAATAACCAATGCTCATGCATGCCTGAGTTAAGGGAGTTATGAAGTGGATAAAAGACGACGAAGAGAGAAGTGCTTACGAAGCCGCATTTGTGACATCTCAGGAGTACTGAAGGATGCGTCAGAAAACCATCAATCAATTTATCTACAGCTGAAATTGATTTCGTGACGGGTTCCATACAGGCGGGAACAAGTGTGCTTTCTCTTTTCGTAGGTCTATTTCAAGCAATTTTTGTTGGCTGCGGACGTAAAATACACCAGATGAATTTTGTGCGTGTCTGGTTAAACTGTGTGTTGTACCCTATACAGCGCATCGACAAGCCACCGTATTGCGGATTCGTTTTTCAGTGCAGCCTTTTAGGTAAAAATATGGCCTATACGGGTCTTGTGTATTACGTTTTGTTCCTAGTTTGCACAGAAAAATTTAAAACGATGGTTATTTTTTTTTTGACGAGAAAAAAAAAGCAAATACCACGTACCTTTGGAATCGACGTTATGCGAAGCATACAGATGAAAGGCGACTCTTTTATTTTATTATTGAGCGAAACGCTACGAAATGTACGCACAGACATAAGTTACACAGTCGCATTTTACTGTTGCGTAATGATTACAACAGAAACATGGGTATTATTAGCATCACCATAAGCGGTAAGCTGAAATTTAGCGCTTGTGCCAGTGAGGATGGCGGCCCTCGTCACTGCTAGATAAATGACCTTCAGTGGATGACGCTTCTTTGCAGCTGTCGTCAACACGACGTGACAGCTGTATGAGAGGAGTGAGTATTGTTACGAAGGCGAGACGCCAACACGGTCCCGAAGGTGCCATTGCTCCTAACTCCGCCGAAAGGGCCAGCAGCCGTTTGGTAGCATGTGTTACTCAGCTCGCGACTGCTTCTGCGCAGAGCTGATAGACGAGCGGACGAGACGACGGTGAGTTGAGGCAAGGTTTATGTACAGCATAGAAATAGAGGCGTTACGAATTCGGCACTGGGGCCAACAGCTTAGGGAATCGGAAGAGCCGAGATGTATTCTCTCGCAGGCATTCGTAGGCTTCTCTCTCTCTTACGAAGCACACCACCAACGAGGTTACGAAGGGCGCCACGAAACTCGCCGCTGCCAAGGACACCAGCCGCGCCGACAGCGAAAGGGGCTCGAAGCACCCGAGATGCTTCTCCGACACATAAGTCTACTGCTGGCGACGTGCCGCAGGGCTGTTTTTATATGCACCGGGTGGATCCTTTGAGTCCCCAACGTCTAACCAGAAGCGCCGCTGGCCGTGATGTCAGAATCCTCCAATGGGGCTCACTACTGGGCCACGTCATGCTCATCAAATCCGGAGCCGCTGCGCGTAGTTGCAGCCAAGGACGAGTGACGTTCCCACGCATTGCGTAAGACTCGCCAGACTGGAAGGCGCCGATTGCTTCAACGGGCTCGTGGGCTGCGGGAGATCGCTGGGCGTTGCGTGACAGACCGGCGCCGCCGCTTAATGACGTCGTTGAGTCGATCGTGTCAGGCGGGCTAGATTGCTGGCCTTGACACAGATTGCCTCTGCAGAGGCATTGACGTTCAGTGTGGACTCCCAGGCGTAACAGTATGTACTGTTTATAAGGCAGGACAACCAGCACTGCAGCCACAATTCACGTTTAACCAACATTGTGGTCTACTTGAAAAGCAGTTCAGAGACATAACGTGGCTGCGTGGTAGAATACAGGATTGCGACACAGAATGTGGCGTTTGATTCCTGCTGGTACCATTATGTTTATTAAATGCGAAGCATTTCTTAGCGAACTTCGGCGACTTTGAGCGTATCTATCTATCTAGCCGCCTACGACTTTTAGCTCTCCTGGCCGTTTGGATAATGGCATCGATACCAAACTTGGTATGGCATAACATGGCTATATCACGAGCATACTTCACCAGTCATAACATGAAAATTGTGACTTCTATGTTGTGAATGCCATGATTAACATTTCATGGTCTCGCTTCTCTTGTGGTGGTTTCGTTCACAAGACATGTTGCAAAACGGGTATGGTATGACACAATTGCATGGCGAACACAAGCGACAGATCCTAACATGAAATTCATAACATGCGTGTCATGTAACAACATGACTACATGCCACGCTCATGATGAGCTCTCAGCCATTTCGCTAGCGTCACATATACCGAATTCGGCATTCCAGTGTGTGAATAGATGACGAAGGTATCTGAATGGTGCAAACATGATCATCAAAAGATGCGTGTCATGTAACAACATGACTACATGCCACGCTCATGATGCGCTGGCAGCCGTTTCGCAAGCTTCACTTATACAAAATTTGGTTTACGGGACGTGAATGGATGACGAATGTATGAGACTGGTGTAAACATGATAAACATGCATGCGTGTCATGTAAACGCATGACTACATGCTATGCTCATGATGCGCTCGCGGCCGTTTCACTAGCTTCACGTGTACCAAATTCGGTATTACGTGACATCGATGGATGACGAAGGTATGTTACTGGTGCAAGCATGATAATCATGAGATGCGTGTCATGTGAGAACATGACTACGTGCCACAGTCAAGGCACCAATACACTTTGACGTGAACCGGCACGCGTGCGCGCCGGCGTTCGTTTTGTCACGTCACGCCGGCGTTGCCACGCCAGGAGCCGGTGCTGCCATATGCTCGCAAGTGCGCGCTGCGTTGCTTTGACGCATGCGCGTTTCAGCACGTCCGGGGTCCCTCCGTCTCGAAAAGAGGCAGACGCAGTGCTGCCTGGGTAACGCATTGGCGCCAAATGCCACATGTCGTATTTCGCGCCGGTTGCCGTCGGGCCACGTCGACGGATGCTGGTCGCGCCGATCACGCTAATGATTGATATGTAAGGTTTAACGTCCCAAAACCACCATATCATTATGAGAGACGCCGTAGTGGAGGGCTCCGGAAATTTCGACCCCCTGGGGTTCTTTAACGTGCACCCAAATCTGTGCACACGGGCCTACAACATTTCCGCCTCCATCGAAAATGCAGCCGCCGCAGCCGGGATTTGAACCCGCGACCTGCGGGTCAGCAGCTGAGTACCTTAGCCACTAGACCACCACGGCGGGGCGCGCCTATCACGCTTGGCGTCAGACTTAGAGTGCTAGCGTTTTGCTAACGTAGCGTCGCTGTGCCCAGCGTGCGCACGCGTCAACATTATGTTGGAATATATTGGGCCCTTCATGATGCACTCGAGGCCGTTTCACTAGCTCCACATATACCAAATTTGATGTTACGTGACTTTAACGGATGACGAAGGTATATGACTGTTGCAAACATGATAATCATAAGACGCGTGTCATGTAAAAACATGACAACATACCACGCTCATAGCGTGCTCGCGGCCGCTCCGTTAGCTGCACATATACTAAATTTGGCATGACGTGACGTGAATAGATGACGAAGATAAATGACACATCCAAACATGATAATCATGACATGGAGGACGACGACGAAGTGTCTCTTCATAGAACGCTTCTGCTTTCGGCTCCGAGCATTGTTATCAAGTTTTTTGCTTTTTACGGGAGACGCTGCTCCCTGCCCCAAGGCGACGGACGCGGAGTCATCCACTGGTCCGCCCAGCCAGAGGTCTGCTATGGCGAGCTCCTCGGTAAATCAGCGCGCCTGGCCCAGAACCAGTGAGGCCAACGGTGATAGTCACTGCATCATGGCTGTGGACGTGGAGCCCTCTGCGGCTCTGTCCGACCATAGACCACCTTTGGCAAGCTCGTCGCGGAAACGAAGCACCTGTTCGAGCACCAGCGAGGACACGGAACTGTACTCGGCCACTGGCGACGACTCGTCGGATGACGACTTCGAGACCGTGAGAAGCAGGAAGGCCAAAAGAATAAGTATCAAGTCGTCTTCACCAGCAGGGACATTAACGTCTCAGTCAAAAGGAGAATGCTGGCCGCACACCATCCTCTTCATGCCCGAGGACTCCACCATCAGCCTTCGAGCAGTAAACAGGCAAGCTCTCTCTATGTACTTTGAGGGGGTAGCACCAAACGACATTAAGGATATCCGGGTGAACACGCGGAAGAATATTCTAGCTGTGGACACAATGACTGCCAGCGCCATAGACAAGCTTCGCAGAGTATCAGATTTGGGAGGCATCAAAGTTCGACCGGTTATTCCAATGGACGGTGCCTGCACGGCGGGAGTAATCTACGACATTGATTTGGCCATAGCAAATTCGGACCTCCCAACTCTCATAAAACCAGCGAACGAAGGAGTTCTCATCGCGAATGTACTTCGCCTCGGAAACACCCGATGTGTAAAGATAATGTTCAAAGGAGATTCCATTCCGTCGCATGTCAAAGTGGGACACTTCCGACATCCTGTTCGACCATTTGTCCCTAAACCACTCCAGTGCCATAACTGCATGAAAATTGGTCACATCAAGAGTGTATGTACAAACACCACAGCATGCCCCCGATGCGCTGAGCCGCACACTGCAGACGCATGTCGGGCAACAAGTCTGAAGTGCAGAAACTGTGATGGTCCGCATGATGCTGCATCCAAGGAATGCCCTCGGATTAAGAAGGAAATCGCCATTATCAAACAAATGGTTAGGGACAATTCAACCCACAGAGAGGCTGCTGAAAGGGTACGGCGGCGACGTAGTCGCCGACGGAGGCGTGTAGGACAGAGTGTTGCGCATAACCCATTTCCTCCGAGCACGAGTGAAGTAGTAAGCACGAAGCGAAATGAAGTGGAGAAGCTCACAGCTGCGGATGAGTGGCCTACGCTTCCGCGTACGCAGCCGGCAAAGGAGCCTCCTGCGAGGCCTCGCCGCCCTACACCTTCCACCGAGTCTACTTCCGTTGAGGATGTGTCAAGGGTCGATCGACAGATCATCCCGATGTTACGATCCCTCGTCGCTGTCATGGCAGACATACTAAGAAGCCTGGGAACTCCAACCGCTCGAAGCGGGTTACAGGTGTTGGACGCGCTGAGCCCAGTCCTCGCCTCCCTCGCGTAGAGTCATGGCAGGAGATCAACAATCGTTCCGCAAAGACGTCAGAGAAGCATCAGTCATCCAGTGGAACGCAAGAGGACTTAGATCACGGATTTCCGATTTTCGTCAGTACGTGTTTTCTAACCGTTTCCCAATCATCGTAATATGCGAACCGAAATTATCAAACCCGATCAGGCTATCCGGCTACGAATCAATCCCGTCCAAAACCCGAAACGAAAGCAGCAAGGTCATTGTATATATTCGCCGGGAGCTTACCTACATCATTCAACCTGTGTCGCCTCATGATGAGAACCAATATATTTGCCTGACTGTGAAGCAGAAAACCCTCACCTTCACATTAATAGGTGTCTACTTATCTCCCTCAGCCCGTTTTGATTGCCAAAGACTGGATGACATTCTTTCGAGCGTACCGGATCCGTGGATAATTATAGGGGACTTCAACGCCCACCACCCAATCTGGGGAAGTTCAAAAGTCAATACCACGGGCCGGAGGCTGGCTTCATTTGTATCGACTCATGAACTGTCTCTACTTAATGATGGGAGCCCTACATTTCTGCGAGGATTAACGTACAGCAGCTGTTTGGACTTGACGTTCGTGTCACGTCGCTTCGCCACAAGCGTTAAGTGGTTTTTAGACATCGAGACACATGGTAGCGATCACATCCCGAGTTATCTCACCATCGAAGGCTTTGCTAGCAACCACCCGCCGAAAACCGTACGGAGGATCGATCTTTCAGCATTCACAACCAACATTGAACACGCTTGTGAAAAAGGCTTAACCTCTGGCATTGAGCAAGCGATCAAACAAGCAGCGCAGAGTGCGATGCGCACGCTGGCATATTCTTCAAGGCCCTCAGAAACGGACATGGAGTTAGAGCGACTCCGTGCGATTCGTCGGCGTGCGGAGCGTAGATATCGACGCACAAAATCCATTCAAGATCTACGGATGGCCAGGCGCATGCAAAAGAAGATCCAGCGTCGTATAGACAAACTGGAGTTTCAACGGTGGGCGAAATTTTGCGCGAGTCTAGACCCTCGCAAACCGCTTTCTCAAATATGGCGAACCGTTCGAGGCCTACGCATATTTCCCCAACAACGTTTTCCGTTTAAAGCCTTGGCCCTTTTCCAAAATAGAAGGGATATCGAGGTAGCGGAAGACTTTTGTAGGAAGATTGCGGGCCCGCCAAATTGCACAGAAGCCCTTACTGCTGATTACACGCCACATTCACTGGACCCGCACCTGGACCTGCCTTTTTCAATGGAAGAACTGAATGTGGCTCTTGCTTCATGCAATCGATCGTCATCGCCTGGGCCGGATGGCATATCATACCGCCTATTATGCAATCTCGGTGATCGAGCACGAAGTGCTTTGCTGGAAGTATTCAATGAGTCTTGGAGAGATGGAACGGTCCCCAGAGAGTGGAAAACAAGCCGGTTGGTTGCACTTCTCAAACCTGGAAAATCGCCTCTAGAGCTGACATCATACCGCCCAATAGCGCTGGCTAGTTGCGTAGGGAAGCTGATGGAGCGAATGATCCTTGCCAGACTCGAGTGGTTCCTAGAACGCCATAGAATATATCCAGACGCCATGGCCGGTTTTCGTCGTCTTCGGAGCTCCATTGACAATGTCATTGACCTGGTGACCTACGTACAACACCAGAAAATGAGCAGACGGTTATCTGTCGCACTATTTTTAGATGTCAAAGGAGCATATGACAATGTTTCTCACGAAGCCATACTTGACGCCCTCGAGTCAGTTGGTTTGGGTGGGCGAGTGTACCGCTGGATCCAATGCTACCTACATATGAGATCATTGTTTATGCAAACTGATGATGGGCCGACTTCTGAACATTATACACACCGTGGTGTTCCTCAAGGTGGTGTATTGAGCCCCACACTGTTCAACCTGGTTCTGATCGGTCTCGTTGAACGCATACCAGATTCCGTGCAGATATCGCTCTATGCAGATGATATTTGTGCCTGGACATCAGGTGTAACACGTCCTCAGGTACGTGCGAGACTCCAGAAAGCAGCGAATTCAATATCGGCGTACCTTAGAGAACAAGGCCTCGAGATTTCTCCTGAGAAATCGGCGCTGGTCGCGTTCACGCGGAAGGCAATGACGTCATATCCCATCGCCATCGATGGACACAGTGTCTGCTACGCCAGGACCCACAGGTTTTTGGGGGTCACGATCGATCGAAATCTCTGCTGGAGTCCCCATGTGGCCACTCTAAAGAAGCGCCTAACTGCCATCGCACAACTTTTCAAGTTCCTCGGAGGCAAAACGTGGGGCACATCAGTGCACGCGATGTTGCATTTGTACAAAACGCTGTTTCTGGGGTACCTGCGGTATAGCTTGCCAGTTCTGACGAACGCTTGCAAAAGCAATATACGCACAATAGAAAACGCCCAGGGCCAGGCACTCAGAGTTTGTCTTGGATTACCACGCTGTACATCAACAGCGGAAACCATCGCAATCGCCAAAGATCATCCGGCCACAGTGCACATTACTTTGGAGGTGCTTAGAGCTCATATTAGACACCTTGCTCGCGCCCCTGCCCACCACCTAGCTTCGCTTCCAGAAGATCGACCGAGTGCCTCCTTCTGTAAGAGAGTATTGACTTTCCGTGAGTGCCTTCCAACAGTCTACACGCCTCCGGAACGGATACTAACACCTCCTTGGTGCTTGGACCGACCAAAACTGCGCTTGACAGTGCCGGGGATTCGCAAGAAGGCGGAGCTCTCGGCGCCAGCTTTAAAGCAGATGATTCTACTCATGCTACACGAAGAATACAAAGATCATGTCAAACTTTACACGGATGGCTCGACAACTGTTGGAGGATCTGCAGGAGCTGTGATCTTCCCAGCAAGAGCCGAAACCATCCAGTTCAGAACGTCACACAAGACGACATCGACAGCCGTGGAGCTCGCGGCACTCCGCAGCGCACTCCGCAGGATTGACCAAGAGACACCACAAAAATGGAGCATTTTTACTGATTCGAAACCAGCTCTCCAATGTCTACAAAATGCTCTACGTCGTGGACCTCAAGACCAATTGGCGCTCGAAATACGACAACTGTACCATCACCTAAAAGACGAAGGACATGACATATCTTTTCAGTGGTTACCAGGCCATTGCGGCATCATCGGTAACGAACATGCCGACAATGCAGCTAAGAATGCACACGAAAATGGAGTGATGGAACCTATTCCACTATCAAGAAGCGACGCAGCAGCAAAGATTAATACGCTTGCGCAGGATGTCGCAAGGTCTATGCGGAACACGCCCGGTTTTCTCCACACCCGTCTTCACCGCCTGGACCCATACCTACGACTTACTATTCCATCTGGCCTACCCCGATCCGAGACGACCCTTCTATGCCGTATGTGGCTTGGGGTGTCTTTCACGAACGCTCTTACCTGCCGCATCGGAATGAGAGACAGCGCTACATGCGACCATTGCGACAATGACGAAACAATTGAACATATTTTATGTCAGTGCCCCCAGTACAACTCTCAGCGACAGTCCCTCTCAGCAGTGTTTGCTCGCCTCGACGACCAGCCATTTTCTGAACAGTCAATCTTGGAATGTCGGAAAGATCGAGCTTCACGCCAGAAAGCAACGAAGGCGCTGATGAAGTTTCTGCGAGCGACCCGCCTCGTTGAACGATTGTGACACTACTGTGTGCGAGTGTGTGTGTGTGTGTTTGTGCTTCTCTTCCTCCCTTTCCCCTTTTTTTTTCTTTTGTCTCCCCTTACCCCTTCCCCAGTGCAGGGTAGCAAACCGGATATGTTTTCTGGTTAACCTCCCTGCCTTTCCGCATTAAATTTTTTCTCTCTCTCTATGACATGGAAGTCATGTACGGCATAATTTACCTCCACCTCGTAACATTGTGGTGATTTGAAAGTGGCATATCAACCTTCCTCATTTGTGCTTCGCATATCATCGATTCCCACTGTACATGGGATCTGCCAATTTTTTGTATGCGTTCGTTTGATAAACGCTGCCGATGTCAGCTTTTAGTGGCGAAGCTCCTTAAGGCCGACCTAGTTGGCGTCTCACGCTCCACCAGACTTAACTCGAAACTGAACACCTGCAGAACAATAAACGAAAGCGTATGTGTAAACAATTAACCACCTTTATGATTAAACAACTATACAACAGCACAATACATGATTACCCGCGCCTTCCGTCTGTCCGTCTGTTGATGCATCTGTCCATCCGTCCAACCGTCCATCCATCCACGCGTTCATCAATGCGACCATCCATCTGTTCGTCCGTGCATCCAAAGATACGTACACCTGTCTTTCCATCCGTGCGTCAGTCCACCTATCTGTGCGTCCTCTATACAAGTCGGTTACTTGCAATGTAGACAATATAAACCTTAGGAACTATAGCTTCGCCCACTTGGCATCATTCACTTCGTGGAGATGCACTGATTTTTCTTAACGCTCTCGAAATAAAATTACCAATGTACGATCGCGCCATTCCTTGGTCAATAATCTGTCAATCACCTTCAGTGCGTCGCGCTTGACTACAGTTTATTTTAACCCGACGTCGCGGCTGTGTCGTAGGAGTACTTGTTTAATGTTCATAAAACTGGATAGCCATCACTGCGTCCCCAATCGATGCTTCACAAACATTACGGTCTACTTGAATTGCAGTTGCGTGACCTGGCATAGCTTTGTGGTAGAATACTTGGTTGCCACGCAGAATGCTGGGGTTCGCTTCGTGCTGGGACCCTGACATTTTTTTTTTTTACGTTCGTCGCGTCAACGCACCTGATGTCAGCTTTTTGTTACCATTCACATATTAAAATTACTAATGTGTGTTCTCACCGTTCCTGAGTATAGACAAACAGTCGAACACCTGTGACACATACCCGCATATCAGTGGCACATGCCCGTCCACGGGTATGTGCCACTGTTCGGAAGTTGTTTGAAGATGTACGCGACAGGATTGTGATAATATTCATGCTATGACCAGCAAGTCGTATTCGTCAAACCATCTTACCTTCCCATACTAATTTAGGTTTACCACAAGCTAAGAAGGTGGTCATCATGAGAGCACGAAGACGTTGGCGGATAGATAGATAGGTAGATAGATAGATAGATAGATAGATAGATAGATAGATAGATAGATAGATAGCATGGCATGACTGTAAGGCGAGCATAAGTGATTAGTCATAACATGACTATTATGGTTGGTATGTCATGAATGTCAAGACTTACATTTCATGGTCTTGCTGTTCTTGCCGTGATTTCATTCCCATGACATGTTACAAAACAGGTATGATATGACATAACTGCATTACGAACACAAGCGATAGATCCTAACGTGGAAATTTTGATATGCATGTCATGTAAGTCATGAGTCATGTCTACACGCCACGTTCATGGTGCGCTCGCGGTCGTTTCGCTAGCATCTCATATTCCCGATTTGGTATTACGGGACGTGAGTGCATGACGAAGGTATATGACTGGTGCAAACATGATAGTCTTGATATGCGTGTCATGTTAGAACATGACTACATGCCACGCTCAAGATGTGCTCATGGCCGTTTCGCTAGCTTCACACATACCAAATTCGGTATTACGTGATGTGAAAGGATGACTTTTTGGTTTGAAAGGATGATGTGAAAGGATGAAATTTGGTATCAGGTGAAGTGAATAGACGATGAAGGTAAATGACATGTCCAAACATGATAATCATGACAAGGAAGTTATGTACAGCATAATTTGCATACACCTTGTAAGGTTGAGATGATTTTCAAGTGATCTCTCAACCTTCCTCATTAGTGCTTCGCGTATCATCGATTCCCACTATACGTGGGATGTGCCATTTTTTTATTGAGTGACACGTCATGAAATGACGCTAAACATATATACAAATGTTGCACGCACAGTCATATGTTGAAGAGTTGCAGATGTTTATATAACCAGTTGTCTGCACTTGCGCAACGATATGAACTAGGACATGCGTAATAGCAACACCAGAAGCTGATATGAAGCGCTGATGCTCGCGAAGATGCTGGCCCTGCACACTCCTACATAAATTTCAGAGCCTGGCACTTAATCACAACTGACGTAACTCGAAATGACGGCTGCATCGAAGGAGTACTTACGTAATGTTTATAAAATTCTGTGGGCAGCACTGCGACCTCTAGTGACGGCTCACGAAGATTAGCGTCTGTTTGAAAAGTATAGTTCCGAGACCTGGCGTTGCTCTGTGGTAAAATGCTTGACTGCCACGCAAAATGATTGGGTTCCATTCCTACTGGGACCCTGAAATTTAATATTTGCATTTGTCGGGGGGTCAACGCTGCCTATGTCACGTTATTCTTAACCCTGACATTTATTCTATGCCTTCGTTGGGTCGGCGCTAACGATGTCGGGTACTGCTTAACGCTCTGTCGTTATAAAATTGCCCATTTGTGTTCTTGTTGTTCCTGGGTAGATACTGAGTGTCAATAACCTGTGGCACATACCCGCCCATGAGTATGTGCCACTGTCTTGCGGGAAGTGTTTGACGAAGTACGCGATAGGATTGGGGCATTATTCATGTCTTGACCAGAGCGTCATAATTGTCAAATCATGTTACCCTCCCATGCTAATTTTGATTCACGCCAAGTGAAGGTGGTGACCACGAGAATGATGACGGGGTTTGTGTAGGTGCGTGTTTGTAGCTGCCGCCACTGAACGGACTGGTCCCAATTTAGCTTAGGGTGAGGTGGAGCGTACTCCCGCCTTTGCAGTCAATTGTGCTGAGTTGTGTCATTACATTTGGTCAGCCGATCGTCCCCTTCCCACACCGACGCAGAAAAGACCGTTTGGGTGGCCGCTTCGTCTGACGCGACTCGGAACCTAAGACCTCGAGCCACGTTGTGGGCCACTTCATTCGGACGGTCCTCCGGGTTACCTAGTGGTGTGTGGGCAGGAAACCAAAGCATGTGCACGCATTTGTCCGCCTCGTGAATTTTGCCTGTGTTAAGGATCCGCAATGCCTCGGGGGAGATTCTGCCGCTGGCGTATAGTTTCGACAGCTGTCAGCGAGTCGCTGATTACGCATGAAGCGTTTGTGATGGCTATGGCCATCGCGATAGCCACTTCCCCTGCCATTTCTACGTTCTGTGTGATGGTTGACGCGCTGCTTTTGCATTATTGTGTGTGGTCTATGACAGCAGCCACGAAGCGGTGACGCTCCTGGTAGCGTGCTGCGTCGACAAATACCGCCTCATGGTTGCGCCCAAACATCTTTGGCATGGCTCTGACTCTACTGACACGTCTGCCTTTGTTGTGTTCAGGGTGCATGTTTCTTGGTATGGGTCCTACTGTGAGCTTGGCACGGATAGTGCGTGGTATATTGTGTTTGTCTCCATGTTGAATGTGGTAGGAAATACCGAGATTACATAGAATCTGGCGGCCTGCCTTAGTCCTGGCTTGTCGTTCCTCAGTCTTGTCGACCTCAGTCAGGCTTGTCGAACCTCAGTCATAGTCCAGTCTTGTCTTTCGCGGTGGGTGACATTGCTGTAACAGCCGCTTGTTCAAGTCCGTGTCGCATAGGAATTTCAACAGTTTTTGTCGCCTTCTGTTGCAATGTCTTCTCTCGCGCACTTGACAGAATAGTGTCCACAGACATTTGGCTGTTGTCGATGCGCGCAAGAACGAACGCCAGTGACTGTCTCTGGATTTCATACAACAAACACTCGCACAGGATGAGGTGTAGCGTCTCTTCGCAACGACAGGCGTCGCAGAGAACGTTGTCGGCCATTCCTATGACAAAAAAATAAGATTTTGTAAATGCCCTGTACTGCCTATGATGTGATGCTTAAGCTGCAACATGGCATCCTGCGTTCAAAGATGCCTGCGGAAGCCAATCATGGTGTGTGGGGAAAAATCATTGTCTCCAAGGTTATTTGTCAGTCTAGCTAGGAAAACGTGTTCCAACGATTTGCATATGCAAGATGTTAAAGAGATGAACCTAAGATTGTCAGTATTCAGTGGTTCACCTGGTTTCGAAGTCAGAATCACCTGGGCCTTTTTCCACTGTGGGAGCAACATTCCGGTGTTCTAGCGGTGATTAATGTAGTCTGTGATATGCGTGATCGATTCATCGTCCAAATTACATATTATCTTGTTCGTGATCTTGTCAGGACCTGGTGCAGATTTGGTGTTAAGTTTTTGTAGGGTGGCACGGATATCCGTCTCGGTGAATTATTCGTCTAGAGTGGTGTTGACCTGGCCCGTATAATCTGGATGCTGAGTAGGAGCCTGAGAGATGTATTTGAGCTCTACCTCCCTGAAAAACTCCTCGTCGGTGCCCTTGTGTGCATGGATTAGTTTGTTGGAGGTTTGTCATTGGGTGGTTTTTTTGTCTTCTGGATCAAGCAGGAACCGTAGAAAATGCCACGTTTTACTAAGACTTAGCTGCCTGTCCATCACATCGCAGGGTTCGTATACCAGTACTGCCGGCTTAGCTGTGTTGTATACATTTCTATCTTTGTGTTGATGAGTGTTATGCGTTTCCTGAGGTTTCTGCTGTGTTTCTGTGTCTTCCACCTCTTTTGGAGCAATTGCTTTGCCTCCCATATGTGGAGGATCCGGCTATCGATATCTTCGAGATGTCCCTTAGGAGGTACAATTCGGGTGGAATTGTTAATATCCTGTTTAAGCGTGTGTATCCAGTCCTCTATGTCGCTGATGGGTTGGACCTGGTTCTCACGTGATTTTTGGAACTGGGTCAAGTCTACTAACTTTAGCAGTTTTCCCATGGGTTTACGTAGGCCACCTCGAACATGTACCTCGATGACGTAGCGGTTGCTGCCCAGGTCCTCTAGAATATTTTTCCCGGTGGCTGCTGATGTGTTTCTCGTGATCGTCAGATCAGGCATTGTGTCTTTACTGGAGTTAGTGCCCGCACATGTGGGTGTGCTAGGGTTGGTGATCAGGGTTAATCCCCTTTGCAGCGATTCAAACCAGAGGACCCTCTCTTTAGGAAATACATAAGAGTATCCCCAGGTAGTGTGCGGTGCGTTGAAGTACCCCAATATTATGATGGCATTTCGACCAGCGATGTTGAGGGTGCGTTTAAAGAGTGTGAGAAATATGTGCTTCTTTTGCTTAGGGTTGTTGTATATATTTTAGTATAAGAGACTTTCGTGCGCCTTGCCTTGCGAAGCCAGTTCAATAGGAATATTTTCTATATTGATAATTCCCGTGTCGTGTTGCGTAAATGTAATGTTTCGTCTAAGTAAGGTAGTAAGGACAGTCGTCTCGCTTTGGCATGTCCAATCGAGCGATAGCCTGCCAATTTTGCGAGACAATGTGTCTCCTGCAATAAAATGATATCGGGCTTCACTTTCCCTTTACGGTATGGGTGAATATTTGCTTGCTTATTTGCGTAGCTTCTACAATTCCATTGCCAAAACGTGTAGGCGTGGTTTCTAGCTATGATGAGACGCAGGGGGTAGGAATGTCGCCGGCTGTATCACACTGAATGCCGACGAGAAATGTTGCCTTACAGTCGCCATGGGGTCCAGTCCGCAATAGGTGGAAGGGGGATGACTCTAGCCTCCACAGCGATGAGTGGCTGTTGTACTTGTTCGTTTTGTTGCTGGGTAATCATAGCTATATTCTCTACGTGGTCAGTAAGGGTCGAGATCAGTCGGGATGAGTTGCTCATCCACTCATTTAATTATTTGACTGATTGCTCAATTTCCTTCAGGACTTTAGTCTAGGGCATCACCCGTGTGGTTCTGTCTTCAGTGGCCTGGGTTCCGGCTCTGCATTTGGAAGGTAGTTGTATTGTACCTTCCTTCATTTTTTTCAGTGGGTGTAACAGCTAAGAGTGGTGGTATACAACTGGTGTAGCATGTCTCCTGCGTTTATAACGGTGTAACTCTACTAGAGGGTCCTGTTTTAGGGGCGAAGCTTGTTATAGCGGCACCTGTTTGTCCCTCGTAGCCGTTGTAGTGTGTAACAAGTATAACATTTTGACCTCCAAGGTGGTGCGGGTGAGAGATTTCTTCTGTGCGTTGTTGAACAATAAAAAATAGTGCTCAATGTACGTGCCAATGGCTGGTAATGGGGAATGAGAGACCGAAGCATTCGACTTTTAGTTAACGCGCACGCTGCAATCCCCATTAGCAGCCATTGGCATGTACATTGAGCATTATCTGACAAGAAAGCGTTGCTACATTATACTCGCTGGGTGTAACCTCCTTAGCTTTAGAAAGGTTTAGCGAGCTTTGAGCCGCAGTGCCATGAATACAGTGAACTTGTATATTAAGGATGACTGCCAATTGGGCGTGTTGGTAATTGTTCATGATGAGACAAGCGCAAAAAATACACACACTCAGATAGTTCACTAAAGGGGGCCCCGTTCTCACACTTAGCGATGCACTGCAAGGAATGCACATGCCAACCGAAATTTTACGAAACACGAATAATTGACAGGCACAACAAGCGGACGACGAGAGCAATAATGGAAGCATATAGAATAAGGAAAGCAGGGGACAGTTGCGTCAGCCAAACGTCAGTTCTACTAACAGATGCGGAATTTGCTTTTTGGACGTCACATAACCCAGTGTTTTTCTCTGTGTTTCGTTTTATATTTATGTTTCTTTGTTTTTTACGTTTTCTTTTTTTAATTCTTGGTACGTGTTTCCGGTTGTGGGCGCGTGCATATTTTGTATTATCACGTTTTTGATGATGACAGGGGAAGTTGGGAAGTGACGTTCATGCGTGTGTTGTATTTATTAGTGTACGCTTCGAAATAAATTTCAGTTACTAGAAGCGCTTGTCTGTGTCCTCTCTGAGTGTGTGTATTTTTTGCGCTTGTCTCATGATGAACTTGTATATACCATGAACTGGAGGTGGTTAAATGTGGGAAGTAGACCCGAAGCGCAAGCCGTAAGAAAGTGTGTGTGTGCCACCTTTCATTTAGTCATTGGACTGTCCGCTGGATGGCGGTGCTTCTATATGGGGAATATATGATGAAAAGATGCGAGATGGTGGTACTTGGAGCTTTGAATGGATGGACGAACGGACACACAGACAGATGCATGAATGGACGCATGAACGAACGCAGGGGCGGATGCATGGACGAACGCAGGGACGGACGCACGAAGAGACGCACGCACGGACGGGCGGATGGACGCATGGACGGTCACACAGGCGAACGCATGGACAGACGGAAGCAACAACGAACCGCGACCACGACCGCGATCACGACCGATCGCACTACCGAGATCTCGACCAGGCTTTCCTTCTGGTCTTCCGGTTAGGAGTAGTGTCCCGCTGCTCGAGGCTGTTGACAGGCGTTGGCTTCGTCGGGTAGGCTTCATATTGTTGCTGTTGTCGCTCACATCGCCAGTGTTTCACCAGGTACGGCGTCTTGTAACGTGCCCTGCACGCCTTTTCGGCCGTCTGGTGATCGCTGCCGCATAGTTAGGCTTGCATTGGTGATCTTGCGGGGGGTTGACCGTGCCACAGCCCCGGAGCACTTGGTCTTTCGAGTTTGGGCATATATTTACGCGGTGCCCCCGGCGACCACATTGATAACACATGTCTATCTGCTTGCGGTAGAGAGAGCACCTTAACATTACTCGGCTGTATCGAACGTATGTTGAGACGCGAAGACCAGCGAATAGCGTTTTGCAGCGATGGCTGTGGGGTTCTTTGCCGTAATCACATTCGCCGTAATATCTCGGGCAGTATCTTCCAATGGCATATCACGTATCACTTCTTTTGACGCACCATCTGGTGCTGCTTCATATGCGCTGGTATCGTACGTCTTGTCGCCGACCACAGTGCGAGAGATTTTATGGTATCTATCAGCATGCGCCTCGATGGGTGTGCTCACAACAATAATATTTTGCTGGAATTTTGGGCATATTGTGTCTTTATATTGGGCTTCTCTCGGAATTTCAGCGGCGTGGTAAATGCTAGTTGCCAGTCGGGTGGCTCCATGATCAGCGAGTCGAAGGTCGCCTCTAGGTCGTATGATGATCTTGTAGACGCCTCGGGGCAGTGGAGGTATCCAGCTTAATCGTGTTACTTGACGCAGGCCTTGTTCGCGCTGCTTCTTGCTGTCATTCACTCGTTGAGAATCCGCACCGAGTTCCTGTAATTGCCCGCGGGTCAACTTCTTTGATCCTACGGTGTCCCATCCTGTGCTTTCTTCGAATTATTCACGGAAAATGTGTTCTCCCTCCACAGAGACCTTCATTTGTTCTCAGAAAGTCAGACGCGTCAAACGCGCCGACCGGTGTTTCTTGGCGTCCGCAGAACTAGGCCGGCCTAGGCAGCAGCGTCTCCGGCAGCTGTGCTGCTGGAGGCTTGGCAGGCGTTAGGCGTTGCTCTCCCGCTAGCGTGGTTGACGAGAATGCGTCGGTAAAGGTGTCAAAATTCAAGTCCCCACCTGGAACTTGGTGTCGGGCGATTCCTGATGACAAGCTGAATACGCGGGTAAAAAGAAGATTTATTGAGCGAAAATGTTGTTGCTAGTAAGGTGATGTGCCAGCCGCAGTTCATGAGCTCAAGCATCTGCTGCACGCTCGATGCTGCTGCCTCTGCGCCGGAGTACTTCCTCTTTTTTACAGTGGCCCCACGGGAAAAAAAGGAGCAATCCTGGTGACTTAGTCCTGTGCAGGCGGCGTAGAACCATGGTACTGCTTGATTCTCTGGACGTGTACAACCTCATTGTTGCGACGTCGCAAGTCTGACGGTGGCGTAAGAAACTCAATGAGGTAATTTACTGCAGACCCTTACAAAAATCCTATATATGGACCTATATAAAAATCCCATATATGGCTACATCAGGAATTGGGCATATCTGGCCCATATATGGAATCCCCATATATGGGCCGTATATAACCTGATATGTCCAATTCCTGATATAGCCATATATGGGCCTTATCTCCCCGTATATGGGTGTTGCTATATATGGCCATATATGGCTATATATAGAAGCATCCATATAAGGTCTTATATGGATGCTTTCATATATGACCTTATATGGATACCTATATATAAAGCCATTCAAATGATTCATCTATATTAGTTCAGCCTGTGTCACCGGCAAAAAATATAGCTGCTCAAATCATTCTTCAGCTAGAAATATACCTGTTTGTTGAAAGGTCTGCATGCAGTCACTATCATCTCCAAAACAAAGGCAGTACATACTCCCTGAACATTCTTGTTCAATTAAGTTATCCTCAATATATCTCAAGTTATTCTCAACAACTATTTGCTAGAATGTAACTTGGCATCAAATTCAAAGTTTGTGGTGGGCACATGTCACTGTTAGTCCACTTTTCTTGAAGAGATACATTCTTTGTGCTTAAATTTATTGCTTACTTATCGACACTTTTTTATTTATCTATTTATTTCATTACCCACAGCACTAATTGGCATTACATTGGGGGAGCATTTACGAAAAGTAGAATACAAAAAATACATAGCCAGCCAAACAAATAATCAAAGTCACCTGAATCACAATCTGCAAGAGAAATTTATATATAAATCGGAACATGTTCTAACACATAAGTCGGAACAATTCTAACATGAAATAAAACAAATATTTGGGAGTGTAGAGGCAATGCTAGAAGGCAGCTGGTTCCATCTTGTAATTTTTTTTGGTAAAAAATCATTTTGAAACACGTCAGTCTTGCATGCGATTAGTCTTATCTTGAACCTATGGTCAACACGGTCTGAGACATAGTACGGTGCAAGTAAATATTCCACTTTATTGATTCCGACTTGACAAAAATAAATAGCATAAAAGAACCGAATTTGAGTGTTGTAAAGATATCTTTCACAGTGTGTTATGTTTAAAACTTTTCTCATGTGTCAATGGAGCGTCCATAGTCAGTCAAAACGAAATATTGACTTGCTTTTGACCGTATGAACTGCGTGTGCATTGAATAACTTAAATGAGTTGATAATCAACTTTTATGGAGTTCGGTCGAAAGTGATTGGTATGCAAGCTTGTTATGTACAAGTATTGTGACTAATGACCTATAGAACGACTGCTAAAACTGGTGTCTATATGTCTCTGTGCGCGTGAGACCGGAGCATTTAACAATATTTCTTGCCAATGGGACAGTAAAAATGTACTTTGTAAACGTAATCCGCTTTCTATTTTGCCAATAATGCATCATTAACGTAACAGTGGTAAAGAGCTCATTCTGCAGAAATTTCGGTGCAGGCATCGGTGGCTCTCCGTGAAAAATCGTCTTGTCAATGATCGAAAGGTGAGAGAATGCAAATAAAACAAATATTATAAATTTTCGGGTTTGAGTGAAGATCGAAATCATGCAGGCAATTTGCATGGCATGCAAGTGCTCTACCACACAGCTATGCATCTGCTTGGAAATAAAGCATGAATGACTTCCTCTTGTTGTAAATGCAAGGAAAATAACTGTCATGCTTAACAAATACATGTATCCTGCATACAGGTTTCACAACACAACATTTAATATCGCAGCTATATTGCATGATACAAGCGGGCATTGTCATCAAGCATCACAACACGTTATTACCAACTTGACTTCGCGGTCTAAAGACAGCCAACCATTACAAAAGGCACACTGGTTACTGCACGTATTCCCTCACGACTGCGTAGTGGGTGCATAAAGTTCTAAAACATTTTACACACATTCTATTGAGAAGCACGTTCGGCTGGGCGAGTTGGTACTTCATCTTAACTTAGTTGCGCGAAAAAATTTGAAGTGCGAAAGGAAGACACTTGGACACAGCGCACACTAACAACTGAAACTTCATTGGAGAAAACAGACATATGTATGCGGTTACGACAACACGTGAGGTGGAAAAAAATGACTAGATGAGCAGACATCTGATCATTTTCTTTCGCAGTGTGGACATCATGTGGTGGATGGCACTGCGCTGTCGTGTGGGAAGTATTATTTAGAATTTATTTATATAATTGTAGATCACAAAGCTTTTCTAAAGGAATTAACAACCATTCTCTAACCAATCATCATATTGTAGAGAGTGTGGCTGCACGCCCTTGTTTGGAATGCGGTAGTTAAAGCCAGATTCAGTGACACGGTATAGCGCGGGAAATCGGAGAGGCGAATTTCATAAACAAAGCTGGGGATTCATGTGTCACGTAACTCTCACTTATGTTGCTTGCTACTAAGGTTGCTTTCCTGGAAGCGCATCATTTATACGATCTGTCTGCTCATATAATTCTTTTCTTTCACCGCACGTGTTCTCGTAACCGCATATATACGTATGTCTGTTTTCTCCAACAATGTTTCAGTTGTCAGTGTGTGCTGCGTCTAGGTGTCTTCCTTTTGTATTTCAATTTTTTTCGCGCAACTCAGTAATTACATAATATTTCTTGTTCTTTAAACTATGTTACCCCTTTTTTACACAAAATGCAGCCATGTGCGAAACCTTCATTGAGACACTTTCAACCTTCTCAATTACACAGTACTATTCCACAATTAAATTTGTTCAAGTAGCATCATGCAATAAAGAGTACACACTAAGTGATTGAATTACGCACAAGAAACAGGATCGATACTGCTACCACGTTCAACTGTGAAAAACGGAGCTTAACGGTCCCCCAGTTTTTTCACACAGTAGCAAGCCCTAATGCATCATACCAGTTTATTTGTCGGCTTGCGTAAAACTATCTACAGTGCTCACGGATTAAAACGTGACATCACATTATTTTGTGTAACTATGTATGCGGGTATGCGCAGTTCCTCAAGATAACCACGCGATGTTGCGACATCAGTAACGATAATGTCGCCTGTGATTTACGCATTCCAGTCAAATTTACACTTATATCACCCCGATTGTAGATGGCGGAAACGAAATTACGGGCTATTCTTAAGTTTTTCCATTTGGATCCGTGACATAGCACCCTGTTTTGAAGAATCAAAGTAGCAACAAAATTTTAACTGCGTGTCCTTATCAAAACACACGTAAATATAAAAACAAGTGGAACGTAGACGAAGAAAGATAAATTCAAACGCAAGACAAATTCAAACGTGGGCTCATAAATCTCATGACACCCTTGGAGTTGGAGATATGCAACTCTTTTTTATTTGTACTTGCGCAAGTTGGAATTTATCCTTGGTTTTTCCTCAAGCGTTAAAATGAGAAAAATACAACACAAGTATATTTAAATCAATATATTTATGAAAAGTACAATGGCACGAAACCAACATTTTCCTGGTGTAGATTTTTTGATTAAATAGAGCACTGTCTGGATCAAGTGAAAAAAAAAGAAAGTGTTGTCGTATCGCTTATACGAAACAGCCTAATGACGTAACCACGATTAGCATAAAGTTATTTACTCAGCAAGCATGCAATGTGGTATGTTTTCGAGTTATCATAATATTTATGAACAACGTGCGAAGGTAATGCAAATGATGAACTTACCTTAACATTTAACCGAGACTTGTCTTTCAAGGAGCCTGTTAATCCTGATAACCTATTCACACCTTAAAGCCACCACGTCCATTCGTACTGCTTTAGGAAGAAGTTTTGAAGAAACGCTTGCCCGCAAGCATGAGTATCCATTTTTTTCTCGCACGAAAAGTGGACGATCGCCAATCCAGCAGCGTACAGGCGCACACGCACACAAAAACACTTCCACGTCCGTCCACAATTTCGCCACGTACAGCGAAGTAGATTCCTGAGAGCTGCGCGATTATCTTGTGTAAATTGGACCAGTAGTTGAACACGAAATAAGAGCAAAAGGAATGAAAATTAACAAACTCGATCAGCACAGCACCCATGACTCCGGCGAGCAAAAAAAAACAACAATGACGCGGACGGATACAGTGCATGCAGGCTTGACAATGAATATTGCAATGGACCCTACATTACTCCTTGAGATCAATGATTTAC
This sequence comes from Rhipicephalus microplus, assembly GCF_043290135.1. Taxonomy (NCBI): domain Eukaryota; kingdom Metazoa; phylum Arthropoda; class Arachnida; order Ixodida; family Ixodidae; genus Rhipicephalus; species Rhipicephalus microplus. The sequence continues at coordinate 279,028 of NW_027464605.1, forward strand.
GCACTTTTCACTAGAACTAAACTTTCCTGAACCCATTGGCGAACGACGTTTTATTTTAGATGCGGAGCATCTTATACTCGCGCCTTGTAGTGCGCCGTCCGCGCCGTCCGCGCCGTCCGCACCGCTTCTCAAACATTCGACAGCTGACGCGCGCGCATGCGCCGTCGCGCCGTCGCCCACTCTTCCACCATCTGTGCATCCCTTCCTCCTCTACACACCGCGCGCGCTTCACTCCTCCACCATCTGTGCACCCTTCCTCCTCTACACACCGCGTTCGACATCTACAATTCTCCTGATTCTCCAGTGGACGCGCATGTGGCGTCGCGCTTCGAGAACATTCAACAGCTGACAGTGCATGCGCCGTCGTGCTGTATATATACTCAAGGTCGGCGCTCGCTCGCTCAGTTGCCGCTCGTCGGTTGGTTTGTACGGCGCGTCGACGTCCAAGGTCGCGGTGAAATGAATTCCAACGAATCCACAAACACAATGATCGACGTCCCTTCGACCAGCGCCGCCCTTTCGCATACGTGTGTACGTGTTCACTCATTTAACACCCCCTCCTACAACCACGTTAACCAATTTAGCCATCGACCCAAGTAAGTCGCAATTTAACACCCCATTTCACAACCACGTTAACCAATTTAGCCATCGACCCAAGTAAGTCGCACTTTAACACCCCGTTAACCAATTATATGGTCCGCATCCTCCTCAGTGTTCCCCCGAGGGAAGCTGTGGGCAATTTTTTTTAACAAATATTGACGCAATATTATTACCATACGACTGAATGTTTGTGCAAACTATTTTCTTCGTCGTTACTTGAAATGGGCCGCGGCACTCTCTTTCCTGCTGTGTCGACAGACTGTTGTATGCCACGACAGGGCTACATGGTGCCTACGCGCCGCGCTTCTTCGAACAACTTTCTCCGAATTGTCCACTCATCCGACGGGCGCCCTTTTTTGTATTTTTTTTACTGTGCGCACCCCTTGCAACCTAGCAGTCAGGCGAGTTTTTCGTACAATGGACTTCAACTTCCTCCCGCAGGCCCAGAAAGCTGCACCTGCAAGACCTTTGAGACAGGCATTCCGTGGAGCTGAAATCGCTGCTTCGTGTACGCTGGCTACGAAGACGCGTTTCAGCCGAATTTGCATCTTATTTCGCAAGCATTTTTAATGATAATAATAATATTCAATCAACCAATTTTCAATCAATCATTTTTTAACCTACCCAAGAACAACCATAGGGTCTTTCATGCTGGCGCGCGCGAAAAGAAAACAAAAACAAACAATACATCACAGACTGTTCACAGAAATGCAAATCAATAAAAAGAGCAAAAACGAGCAGTCGAAAAGAAATCAACGCACAATGGAAACAACAAATAAAAGAGTAGATATTCATGGAATGGGACTGAAAAATAATGTGGAATATACATAACCATACCGAAGGCTTCCTGAAAGACGGAAAAGGGAAGAATCTGTGCATGTGCAAAGCTACGTTAGGACAGGGCAGCCCTCACTGACAAAAAAAAATGACTGTAGACTATGAAAAACATAACGAATTAAGAAAGTTGATGTTAAATAGACTCGGTATTCTGTAAAAGATAGAGTGTTGAAAGAAGCTGGCAGGTACATGCAACGGTCGATTCTCTCTCGATAACTTACGGGGAGTTTCAAAATTATTACAACCGAGAAGGGCAGAATATCTCACCCTGAACTAGCTTGTAAAGAAATAACAACTCAGCGCGATTTTGCCGGCCGTTAACTGATGGCAAATATAATATTCTAGCAGTGTTGAGAGGATTCTAGTGAAACGATGAGGGTAAATGCTTATGAAATTTTTCTCGAGTCACTCAGTGACGCTACTGCTGGATCTAGTAAGGCCATTCCAAATCAAATATGCATATGTACTCAAGTTGACCACGACATATCGCGGTGTCCAATTTGTAGAAGGCTGTAGGAGAACCGGATTCTCGCGAGATGTTGAGCCAACAGGAAGAGAATGAAGGCCTCGCATGGCAGCACATTTAATGCAAGTAGAAAAAATTCAGCATGCTATCAAAAAGAACACCAAGATAACTGATCTCATAAAACTTACATAACGACACAGTATGACAGCATATGGATTTGCTGTTGGACGTTTTGCGAAATACAACAACAACAACAACATTAATAATAATAATAATAATAATAATAATAATAATAATAATAATAATACACTCATATCATTCTGACATGGCCGAAAATATCTAGCCACATTGAATGAAATGCCAGTGTCCGGGTGCCCATGAATCTCTATACGCGAGTGTGCACTTGCGCAGTTTGGCGGGTATGTACCGGCATACATATCTTATAAGTAAGTGCACTACCGTGTTGGTGTTGAAAGGATATGTTCGCAAGCAGTTTGAATCGTTACGCGCCTGCACAACAAGGGGCTGTTTACATAATGTAGAGTTTGGCTTAGGTATCACGCCAGCCCGCAAAAAATGTGTCATACTAATTGTATTCACAAGGCAATGTTTAGGCTAATCCTGATGATGGCACGTGCGCTTTAGTGACTTCGACCAAGTAATGACACACCGACACAAAATAGAAGTTTTCTGAATTCGGCAGCCTACGTTAAATGTTGCTATAAAGCTTCAGCATTTCATTACATGGTCCATTAAATATGTATCACGTGTGAGTCAGTTGCACCTTTTTTAACGTACATGTCTATGACGTGAGATTTATTTGACGCTTGCAAACATTACACAAAATAATTGTTCACTTGTGCAATCATAAAATTTTTGTTAAATTTACTATGTGCACGGCCAGGAACATTATACATAGCCAAAGGAAACGCAAGATGTATTTTTGCAATAAATTAGTACAACTTTCATCTTGAATGTAATCATAATGGTGCCTACAAGTTGCATTCACGTAAGTTCTTTTTGTTTTTGAAAATACTCCCTTAAACATTGCACTGCGCATGCAATTATAGTAAATGGCTGCTGAAAGCAATCGCAGATGAGGGGTCAACAGGATTAATAGAAATCTTGTTATATGAAGGGAGCATATAGCCTTCAAAACTTTCAAATAATCAGAAATTTTGTCCACCGATGGGAAGCTAAAAGTGCATTGAAGTTACTATTTCTTGCTACCACTTTAAACAATGCATTAATGTGAACAATATAAGTTGCATGCATTTTGTCTTTACATAATACTATATAGGATTGCTCTATAATAATAGCGAGGTTCAGAAGCTTCAATACGTTTTGTGACTTGACACGATTCCTTCCTCGTAAAACATGTCTGCTCTTGTATACATTATTTACGTCGTATTAATTGCAACTTATTGTTTCAAACCAAAATGCTATGAAAAATGTACGAGTTAAATTACACGAATGCATATATATATGCATTCAACTGAGTTGCAACTATCACGTACTCAAAGCTGACCTGAAATTTCGGTTTTTTTGCATGGCAGACACAAATAACATATATATATTCAATACTCCTATTGTTATGAAAAACAAGCAGGTCAGCTTTGTGTACAAATTGTTATATATTACAATTCGCATAAAAGTGTGATCACGGTGCTAAATATATACGTGGTTCATCCCAAATAAGAGAGCACTTCCACATATAAGGATCCACTTGATATGTTATATATGGTGTGGCCGTGCCTTATTTGGCCAGATTTGACTCCTTATATGGGCCAACCGCGTCATATATGGCCGTATATAACCCCATACATGAACCGACTCCGCCAGATATACATCCATATATGCTTATATGTGGCCACATATGCTGCCATATATGCCTATATATGGCCACATACGCTGCCATATATGCTTATATATGGCCAGATATAACTTATATATGGGCCATGTATGGCGTTTCCGTAAAGGGAAGTCTGTTCTAGAATACGATATGACCCATCGTACTTCGGCAGGAAGTTGGAAGAGAGCCCAGGTGTGCGATGCGGCACTGACAGCCACGCAAGGGCACTAGGAAGAAAAACGAGAGCTGAGGTCTGGGCATCATGAATGGCTTTTTGCCGGTTTTGGTGATCGGAGGCAAAGCGACGAGCTAACTGGTGACATTCTTCAGCGTGTCTGGCGGAGTCCAAAATCGGCAGGCACTCAAACGTTTCCGGTTGATAGGGCAGAATGGTGTGAATGGTGTGGGAGGGGTGACGGCTGTAGAGGAGGTAAAAAGGGGAGAAACCTGTTGGTGCTTGCGTTGCCGTATTATAAGCGTATGTAGTGAGTGGGAGAACTAAGTCCCAGTTAGAGTGATCAGGCGTCACGTACATAGAGAGCATATCACCGAGAGTACTATGAAAGCGCTCGGTAGCCCCATTGGTTTGAGGGTGGTAAGCGGTACATGCGCGATGTACAATAGCACACTCAGCGAGCAATTGTTGAATGACCTCGGACAAGAATGCGTGGACACGGTCGCTGAGAAGTTCTTGAGGGCATCCATGACGCAGCACAAAACGACGCAGTAGGAAAGTGACAACCTCCTGTGCTGTAGCCATTTGAAGAGCAGCAGTCACAGCATAGCGCGTTAGAGGGTCGATAGCAACTAATCCAGCTGTTGCCAGTCGGAGTCATTGGAAGGGTTCTATAAAGATCTATTTCGACCCATTCAAAGGGTCGGGAAGGGCATGGTAAAGGCTGCAGTCCAGAGGCGGAGGCGTGTTGTGGAGATTTTTGGCACTGACACTTGGAACAAGAGTGGACGAAGTTGCGGACGAAGGTATACATACCACGCCAGTAGTTACGGTGTCGAAGCCATCGTAGGTCTTGAAGACTCCTGCATGGTCACATTGTAGGTCAGCGTAGAATGAGGAACATATCTGTGACCTCAGGGTTGGTGGAACGACTAGCAGTCACTTGGGTCCCTCTGGTGCGTATTTGCGTCAATAGAAAAGCGTGTCACGTATCGAGAAGTGTGGAACTTGGCGCCAGAGCGTTCGCGTCTTTAGGAGTTCAGAAGTATCGGAGAAATGATTCAGAAGAGACGCAGTCCACGGGTCATTGCGTTCTTCGATAGCAATGGTGTCAAAGTGAAGAAATGACATTGTGGGATCGCAAGCGGAGTCAGTTGTGGCATTCCGAGAAAGGGGGGGAACGGGAAAGGGCGTCGGCGTCAGCATGCTTCCGTCCTTATCGATGCACCTTCACCCGACAGTGTGTCTAGTGTCAGTATATACCTTTTCACGGGAAGGAAAAAAAACACCGCCATGATGGGCTGTGCACGGGAGTACAAAGGTTAAGGGCGCAGCGTTCTCAGTGCATTTTCGAGGGGACGCACCAATTTACACAGCCCAAGGACGGCTATGGCGGCGCCCAGGGAGGCGTTTATGAAAAGGTGAATAGGCACCCGACAGTGGACAAGAGGGTGTGACGAATCTATTTGGGCCGCCTCAGCATTGTTGGTACCGACCACCAGGGATACTAAGAAAATGGAACGCTCGCTGAACACAGTGACACGCTGAAGTGTCAGTGCCCTTTTTAGCACGTTTTCGAAGAACGCTTCCTGAGCGCTTACATAATCAGCCGTGACCCCCTTGCTCACAACTAAAAAAGAAAATGATATGCACGTGCAACTTTGGTTTTGCTGCGTCTACTCGCTAGCCGGCGCATCGGAAGACTCGGTTTCACTGCGCGTATACTCGCTAGGCTGTCTGTTCTGCCACTACCATCATATCTCGAAAACTGCACTGCCGGGTGCCTATGTCATAATCTTGGATTTTCAACGCTTAGCGAGCGAGGCGGCCAGATGGGTCTTTTAATGTCGAAAGCCAGCACAGTGCATGGTGGTCGGTCACGACGTCAAAAGAACGGCCATATAGATAGATATGGGCGAGACTTTCCAAGCGCCCACACAATGGCCAAACACCCTTTTTCTGTGACGCAGTATATAGTTGCTCTCTGCCTTGGTGAGTGTGCGACTAGCGTATGCCACGACGTATTTCATATGCTCCGGTTTACGCTATGCGAGCACAGCACCCAGGCCTACACCACCGGCGTCGGTGTGGATTTCAGTTGGAGCTTCATTATCGAAATGGCGTACAAATGGTTGCGTCGGGAGAAGCCGTCGCAAGATGGTGAAAGCCTCGTCGCAGGCAAGGGAACACGATGAGAGGTTTTTACAGTTGCCAAGGAGTTGCGTGAGAGGGATATAATAGACGCAAAGTTTCGGATGAATCGCCGGAAATACGAACACAAGCCAATAAAATTTCGAAGTTCTTTGATAATGACAGATTTAAGAAACACCGTAACAGAGCGCAATTTCTCGGGATCCGGAAGAAACAACGTGGCCCAAGGTGTTCAGTTTACGCAGGGCAAATCGACATTTTTTAAGGTTTAATTGCAAACCGGCGTTGGTCAAGCAACTAAGGACGTGCTGAAGGCTTCGTAAGTGTGTGTAGAAGTTAGGGGCGAAGACCATGTTATCATCGAGGTAGCACAAGCAGATCTTCCGTTTTAGTCCACGCAGGATGTTGTCCATCATTCGTTCGAACGTTTCAGGCGCGTTGCAAAGTCCAAAGGGCATGACGGTGAATTTATATAAGCCGTCTGCCGTGAAAAAAGCGGTTTTGGGGCGATCAGCCTCCGCCATCGGCACTTTCCAGTAGCCTGACTGCAAGTCTAACGAGGAAAAGAACTCGGCACCCTGTAAACAGTCCAAAGCATCATCAAAGCGTGGCAGTGGATAGACATTCTCCAGAGTGATCTTGTTCAATTGCCGGTAATCGACACAGAAACGAATAGAATCGTCTTTTTTTTTGACGAGGACCACCAGAGGCATGTTTCGGCACTGTGAAGGTCGAATAACGCCTCTGCGAAGCATGTCGTCTACTTGGTCAGCAATGACGCGGCGTTCTGTAAGGCACTGCGCCGTGCCCCCGACTGGGCTGCAGAAATAAGGTGCCTCTTCTCATTTTCTAACCACTACCACCAACACCGTTCTGTAGCAGACATCATTCTGTTGTCGCAGCGGTGAGTGGGAACCAGTGTCGATGTGGTGTTCTACTGCTAAGGCATGGCCGAGAGATGTTTGTGCAACGTCGAAAGAATGGCGGTAGCACTCAATGATGGTGAGGAGCTGTGAACGCTGCGAAGATGTCAAATCTTCAGTGATGAGTGGTTGAAATATGTTTGCCGACGTTGGATCAGCCGTGAAGACGACAGCAAGTTCACAGACGGATGTAGAAGGCACCTAATCGGGGATGGATATAATTCTGTTAGAACTAATCGTCTCGACGTGGCTTAGGCACTCGTGACAAAGCAGGGATAAAGGCGATGACTCGTGATTATAAATTGGCAGTGGTTGGGCCTTCTACAAGGTCGAGAGCAGCAAAACGCAGTGGGAAAGCTCTTCGGGCGACGAATATTGGAAATGGTGTGAAGAAGACCATGCCGTCGAATATGGCGCTGCACGAAACTGGTACGAACGCAAAAGAGCATGGAGGAATGTATAGGTGTCGTCGTCAACGACAAGTTTTGGGGCAGACTGGGTTTCGACGGACGCTCGGTCATCCAGTGAGCAAAGTTCAACCTCAGCCCTAGCACAGTCGATTACGGCGTTATCGCGCGACAAAAAGTCCCATCCCAAGATAATAGTATGGGAGCACGATGAAAGAACGATGAGCTCTATTGTATGCAGAATGCCCTGAATTTTTACGTGGGCTTTACATACTGCGGTTGGTTGAACAGGTTGAGCACTGGCTGTGTGAAGAGATAATCCGGAAAAAGGCGTCGTAACCTTACGAGTTGAGCGACAAAATCCAGCATCGATAACAGAAACAGCTGCACCGGTGTCTACAAGAGCGACAGTAAGGATATTTTCGACGAACACATCATTAACATTGATAGGTGACTAGTGAGGACTTGGGCAAACAGAAACTTGCGCAGTTCTTGCCTCGGGAGCTGCGTCGCGTAGTTTTCCTCCTCGTTAGGCGCGGGCCCTCAACGCATAGGAGAAGGCGAGCGGCGGCGTCGAGAGGGCGAGCTACGACATCCCGACCGAGGGCGGTGGTCGTCCTGGCAGCGGGCTGGCATTAGAGTGGAGGAACCGTAATGCGCGTTGGAGTCAAGCGGGAAGAAGGGCCCACGGCAGTTTTCATCGGTGATATGCGTCCGATGGCGGCAATACATTGCGACGCGTCCAGGGCATCGACATACGTAGCATATCGGGCGATTGTCGAGGGTGCGCCACGGGTTGGCGGTGTTAGTGCTGGTCCAGTGGACTGAAGGTGGGGAATAGCTTGTACAAGGCTGGAACGGAGATGCAGGCGCCTTGCGAGTCGGCATGGCTGCAGCCGCGGCGTAGGGGAGTGGAGCAGCCACAAGATTATGCTCGCGGGCAGCTGGTAGGGCCTCGGCGACCTCTCCTTGAATGACTCCACGGGGAGACGACGATAAAGTTGTGGTGGGTTCTGGTGTGAAGGGTACGAAGGAAAGCTGGCATGCAAATTCTTTGCGGACAAATGCTTTTATTTCGCTATTAGCGACGTTTGGTCATGACCATTGGTCACACTAGACAGTGATGCCAAATCGTGCGCTGGAGGACGTCTTGTCAGAGCTTGCTGCTTCCGCAATTAATCGTAGCTGTGGCACAAGCTAAATACGTCGTTACTTGTGGTAGGGCTTTTCGCCAAGAGCATTTGAAAAGCGTCGTCGTCAATCCCTTTGAGGATGTGCTTACATTTTTCAGCTTCCGTCATTGCGGCGTTCACGCGTCGGCACAAATCAACGACGTCTTTTTCGTAACTCGTGAAGGTTTCACATCTTTCTTGTGCGCGTGTGCGCAAACGCTGCTCGTCAAAAAGTTTTCGGACGGCAGGTCCATCAAAGACTGCTACAATAGACGTTTTGAAATGCGGCCACGTTCGGACGTTTCTCTCGTCTCCCTCGTGGTTTCTAAATCAAAGGCTGGGTACGCCCGCGAGGTAGAACGACACCCTTGTCAACTTGTCCGCGTCCGTCCATCTGTTCAGAGCGCACACCCGTTCGAAAGTCGAGAGCCAATCCTCAACGTCGTTGTCATCTGTTCCGCTGAAGATTGGAGGCTCCCGCTGAAGAACACTGCCTGGACATGTGGCCGGAGGGGATGGCAGCGTCTGCTGATCGGCGTCCGACATAGGAGAAGGTAGCCGACCAGAGCGGATTTCCAGGATGGTGGCGGAAAGGTATAGGGGACGGTACCCAGCACGGCTCCAGCAAATATGAAGGAGATTTGTTGAGCGCAAAGGTTGTTGCTTGTAAGGTGATTCACAAGCCCCCGTTCACGAGCTCGAGCCTCTGCTGCACGCTCGATGCTGATGCCTTTGCGACGAAGTACTTCCTCTTCTTTACACGGGTACTAAAGTCTTGTGGGCTTCCAGGTAATTTCCGCTGCAAAACATTCGTAAAAACAGGAGCCGACACGACGCGCATCCACTCGCTCCGACGAGAGCAGCGTCTCCCCTCAGGCGGCCAAACTCTACACTCGCAACTCGGTGACTGGTGACGTTGTCTTCAATACTGTTTATTGAGACCTGGTTTATACCAATCGATGACCTGCGTGCTGCGTCACGTCGCCGATCGCCGCGTTGACATCGCTGCGCGTGGAAGGAGGTTGTGTATACGCACAGAAAAAAAACTGGCAGCATAAGCACGGAGTGAATGATGGAGAGTGGAGCGAAGCATCCGTGCGTCCATTCATTCGTGCTTCCGTCCGTCCATGCGTGCGTCTGTCCATGCGGCGACATGACTAATTTGTGTAATCTGTTGCTTCAATAGACTGCTGAACGTTGGGAGAAATAATTAAGAAGATTACATTATCTCCCGCCAGAGGAAACTAGGTGTAGATGCCAAACAGTGCACAATAACACTTACAATGGCGGCGACGTTGACGATGGTGCTCATGGTGGCGTTGTGCAGGAGACAAACCTAGGGAGGCGCAAGGCACGCAGTGATGTATCGGTGTTTCCTAGTATGCCAATCACTCGTAATGGGCCACGAGAGACAGAAGACTCCGATTGGACGCATAGACCCACATACCGCTTTTAGTTAACGTGCACGCTGCAAATTGTTATTGTTCAAGAACAAACAGGAAACATCTCCTACCGGCACTACATTGGCAGTCAAGATCCAGTGCCTATATATACGGGTTGGCCAGTGAACGGTTGTGCAGCCTGTGCCATCGGTTTCTTCAATTTAAAAAAAAATGGCAGCATATCCACGGGGTGGATGATGGAGAGTGGGTCGAAGCATCCGTCCGTGTATTCGTTCTTGCTTCCGTCCGTCCGTGCGTCCATCCATGCGTCCGCCCGTGCGTCCATGCAATCGTCCGTGCGTGCATCTGTTCGTGCGTCCGCACGCCCATCTGTGTGTCCATCCCTGAGTTCGTCCATGCATGCGCTCCTGCGTCCGTCCATGCGTCCGTCCGTCCGTGCAGCCATCCATGCGTCCGTCCATGCATCTGTCTGTGTGTCCGTTCGTCCACCTATTCAACACTCCAAGTACCACCATCTCGCATCTTTTCATCATATATTCCTCATATAGAAGCACCGCCATCCAGCGGACATTCCAAGGACTGAACGAGAGGAGGCATACGCACACTTTCTTACGGCTTGCGCTTCGTGTCTACTTCCCACCTTTAACCACCTCGAGTTCATGGTATATACTAGTTCACTGTATTGATGGCACTGCGGCCCAACGCTCGCTAAACGTTTCTAAAACCAAGGAGGTTACACCCAGCGAGTATAACGTAGCAACCCTTTCTTGTCAGATATTGCTCAATGTCATGCCAATGGCTGCTAATGGGGAATGAGAGACAGAAGAATTTGGCTTTTAGTTAACGCGAACGCTGCGATTTTTTATTGTTCAACAACGCACAGGTGAAATCTCCCACCGGCACCCCCTTGGAGGTCAAAGCGTAAGACATGTTACGTACTACGAGGGACGAACGGGTGCCGCTTTGAGGAGCTTCGCCCCTAAATCTCGCAAAAGCTGCCTGCATCGGCGTTGCGAGGCGAGTGAGAGGGAGGCATATGAAAGGAGACAGGGGGAGGGGAGGCTCATGCCCAATGGGAGTGCGAACGCCACGAGGAGGAATGCCTAGAGATGAGAGAGGGGAGTGAGCAAAAGTGAGCGTTGCAAAGCGGGAGAGAAGGGGATGCGCATGCGCAGTAAGTATAGTCACGCCGCACACTCGATAATTCTCGACCGTAAGCTGCTTCGCATCTAAAAAAACATTTGTCAGCACCCCACACATCGAACGTTGATGTCCAAAGCTCAAACTACAAATGTTGACACATGTTGACTGGAGGGAGGTGTTATTTATTATTACTTGAGAAGCCGCCCCTGCACTTTTTTGTTAGTATTAATGGCGAAATAACCTAATCCCAAAGCTCGTTTTGCCTTAACGTCAAATCGTATAAATCTTTCAGTCGAGCCATTAAAAGTCACATAGACCCAAAGTCATGCATATAAGATTAAAGATAGACGCATAAAGTATAGTGTCACGTAGACACGGAATATTTTGACAGCACTGTACAAATAGGTGTAGAGTCCAGTCACATGACAACCCTAAAGTTTATGCAAAGTGCAGTCACACAAACACAGGATATTTGGAAACACGTGTTGACTCTATTTCTGTATTAGTGCTCTTGTTTCGCTTTTTTTTTCAAAATGTTCACTTTTGTATCATTTTATTCGCCCTCCCTACATGGACTACTTGTCCACAGTATTTGATAAATAAAATAAAATAAAATAAATTTCATCCTTTCAAGTCTATCATATTGTCAATCGTTTGAGTATGATATTTGGCGAACTTCATACTGTCACCTTTACATTCAGTACATTTCAGCTCAAAAGTGTAAACCTGTACTTTTCGGTGTAGATATAACGCTCACGTATTAGCAGATAAATAATCGAACTTCATGTGGTGTGAATTTTGTGCAATCCAGCCGTTAGAAGCAAAATCAAAGCACTTTTGACTCGGGGTAGGTGTGAGGGGGTGTTGCATTACGCTTTCTCTCATGAAGTGCAGAATAATTCTCAGGATAGGCCCAAGAAAATGTTAAGTTCCCAAAATAAGCTAACCATTTTGAAAATGGGCGTGGCTCGTAGAGGCTAAATGTCACAATGTTGTTCTTTATTTGAAAACTCAACTTGGTGCGCTCGCTTAAAGAAAACGAGAACAGGGGCAGCTTTTAAATGCGAAGCATTTCTCAGCGAACTTCGCTGACTTTGAGCGTATCTATCTATCTATCTATCTATCTATCTATCTATCTATCTATCTATCTATCTATCTATCTATCTATCTATCTATCTATCTATCTTGCGCTTACGACTTTTAGCTCTCCTGGTCGCTTCGACAATGGTATCGATACCAAACTTGTTATGCCATAACATGACTGTATGACGAGCATAAGTGACTAATCATACATGAAAAGCATGACATATATGTTATAAATGTCATGATTTACATTTCATGTTCTTGCTGTTCTTGCGGTAGTTTCGTTCACATGACATGTTGCAAAAGTGACATGGTATGACATGACTGCATAGCGAACATAACTGACAGACCTTAACGTGGAAATCATGACGAGCATGCCATGATTTTCATGTTATGACTAGTCATGACTACACGCCACGCTCATGGTGCGCTCGCGGCCATTTAGCTAGCTTCTTATATACCAAGTTTGGTATTACTGGACGTGAAAGGATGTCGAATGTATGTGAATGGTGCGAACATGATAATCGTGAGATGCGTGTCATGTAACAACATGACCACATGCTACGCTCATGATACGTTGGCAGCCGTTTCGCTAGCTTCACATGTACCAAATTTGGTATTGCGCGACGCGAACGGACGACATAAGTAAAGCACACGTCCAAACATGATAATCATGACATGCGTGTCATGTAACGACATGACTACATGCCACACTCATGATGCGCTTGCAGCCGTTTCGCTAGCTTCACATAGGCCAAGTGTGGCATTACGTCACGTGAATGGATGACGAAGGTATGTGGCTGGTGCAAACATGAAAATCGGGAGATGCGTGTCATGTAACAACATGACTGCATGCCACACTCAAGGTGCCAACACACTTCGACTTGACACGGCGCACGTAAGCGCCAACGTTCGTTTCGTGCGTCACGCCGGCGATGATACGTCAGGCGTCAATCTGCCTGCCATATATACTTGCAGGCGCGCGCCGCACTGCTTTGCTTTGACGAACGCGCGTTTCAGCGCGCCCGGCGTCCCTACATCGTGAAGAGAGGCAGACGCTCTAATTCTCTCTGGGTCGAGCTGGGCAACGTCATGGGCGCGAAATGCAGCATGTTGCATTTCGCGAAATGCAACATGCTGGATTTCGCGCCGGTTGCCGCCGGTTAGCGTCGATGTATACGCTGGTCGCGCCGGTCACGCCTGGTGTCTGTTTCGCTAGCGCAGCGTCGCTATACGCCCAACGTGCGCGCTCGTCAACGCCACGTCATGGTGGTCTAGTGGCTAAGGTACTCGGCTGCTGACCCGCAGGTCGCGGGATCGTATACCGGCTGCGGCGGCTGCAATGAAGGCGGAATGTTTTGGGTGCCCGTTCGCTCAGATTTGGGTGCACGTTAAGGAACCTCAGGTGGTCGAAATTTCCGGAGCCTTCTACTACAGTGTCTCTCATATTCATATGGTAGTCTTGGGACGTCACCCCCCCCCCCCCAAAAAAAAACGAATAAAAGCGCTCGTCAACGTTACGTCGGAGTATATTGGGTCCTTCATGATGCACTCGCGGCCGTTTCGCTAGCTCGACATGTATCACGTCACGTGAATAGACGACGAAGGTCCAAACATGTCCAAACATGATAATCATGATATGCGTGTCATGTAAGGCATGGCTACATGCTACGCTTATAGCGTGCTCGTGGCCGTTTCACTAGCTACACATACATGTACCAATTTTGGTATTACGTGACGTGAACAGACGACAATGTAAATGACACGTCCAACCGTGATAATCATAACATTAAATTCATGTACGGCAAAATTTACCTCCGCCTTATAATATTGTGCTGATTTTAAAGTAACTTTTCAACATTCCTCTTTTGTGCTTCGCATTTCTTCGGTTCCCACTGTACGTGGGATCTGCCATTTTTTTTTCCTAGTCTCTCTGCTCGTTTTCCCTGCATCCCTTCTCGTTTTTTTTTCAGCTTGCGCAGGAAGTCGTGTTTTTAAGTATGAACCTACTAGTCTGCATAGTATTGCTACATGTTCTTTATGTACGATCACATTCAAAGCTGCAATCTACGTAGAACGGCCGCGAGACCCCACGCATACTTACTTGTATTTATAACATTCGCGAAAAAAAAAAAACTAACACTGCATGTGTGGAAAAACTTCATAAATGTCGCGATAAATGCGTCGGAGCCACGCTTATGACGCCCATGCCGCAGTAGTGGGACTCGAAGTCGGTCCTCCACCGAACGCATGACATGTTGAAGGCTACCTACACCAACTAGTAGCAGAGATTGCTGTTCAACAGCAGAAACACGTCTAAGATTTGTGTTGAGCAGTTATAAGGGCATACTGCCACGTCAGTGTAGATGACAAATGTCGCTTAATAAATGAAAAGACAAAGGAACGTGCCGTTGCATTTAGCCAGATGTCTTGACGCACTCCATGGCCATAACTCTGCATCGTGGGGGCACGGGAAAGTCCGCAAGCTGTCAAATCGACAAGAAGCCGGACACAAATGGCAGCCAGGGTTACGCAATCGCCGTCGCTCACCTCCCTCTCTATCACATCGCTGAACGCGCACGCTCTCGCTGTAGCGTGAGCCGGAAGCCTATGTTCATTAGCCAGAAAGTCGGCGTTCATCAGCGCAAGCGAGCAAGGCGCCAGGAGCGCTCCTGCCACGAATCCCGGTTGTCAGCGATTCCGTGCAGTGTGCCACTCGGTGCGTTACTCGTGCCGTATGTGAGAGTTGCTCATTTCCTCGCCGTCAAGATAGCTTCAAATCCTTCTTACTTCCAACAAATAAATCTTAAAGTAGCTTTCATCCTGGGTGTACCGGAACCAACGTGGGCCACACCATAGCAACCATTCAGAGCTGAAGAAGTAGTTCCTTAGCAAGTTTTGCCTCAGTGTTAACATTACACGTCACAAACTTTGTCGAAGCTTCAATTTTTGGGACAGCGCGAATTTCACTCTCTCTCAACCTCATCTGCTCCAATTGTGCATAACCTTCAGTCAACGTACAGTCCTGAATACCTACGCCGTCATGCAAAGAACAGAAGCTCCGAGCAGCATTCCACAGCGTTGACACAGGCAAGCTTGGGTACGCCAGTACTGCCCGGAACCCAAGAGACCGAAGAAGCGCTGCAGCAGGTACTGAACGGCGTAGAAAGGCACCGTATGGGTGTATGCATGCATTCAGAAACAGCAAAGTGCAGGGAAAGAGCAGAGACGCGTATGCAACCGCGAGTTTCTCGCGCAGCACGGACCTGCGCGCTGCAGCATATGTGCAGGCAGCGAGCAGGTGAGTTGCCGCGCAGGCAGGTCGTGGGAAAGCATCTTGCAGGCGCTGGCTTCCCGCCGAGACGGGGCTTTATGGAGTGAGCAGTAAATCAGCGCGCGCTGCCATTGCAGCCGACGCTGGCCTTGGGCGCACAAAGGGCCTGACGCCCCCGTCCAGCCAGTCGCTGCCGCGCGGAGGTGCCCCGGCACCACATCGACGCCTGCGTCTAATCCCGGACTCGGGCGGGAGGCATGCGCCGCGACCCCTTCTTCTTCATCATCAGCGTAATCTTCTTTTTCTGCGCTACGACTTGCTTGCGCTCCCCTGTATTCGTTGTCGCCGCTAGAGGGCGCGGATGAAATGCTGTTCGGAGAGGGATCGAGCTCGGCTTATCAAATGTACCCCCTCTCCGAGGGCTGCGGTAATTGAGACTGACAAGAGGCGGAAGCTGCTTGGCTCTTGTAAGAAGAAGTGCGTGTCTGTACTCGGGCCGCACTTGCGGAAGCTTCGTAGTTAGTGAGTACAAGCACATTTTAACGTGTCTCTATAGAGTCCTCAGTGAAGACCTCGAAGGCACGCAGACAATTTCCCACTTCATTTTTACTCCGCCTCTCTTCACTTACACTTACGATGCAAGAAGACCTCAGCTCCTGGCATGCACTCCCTGGATGTTTACGGCAAACTTCCTGTCAGCGTCAATCTTGTACCCGCAAAGACTGGGTGGGGGTCAAGCTGGCCGCAGCAACAGTGTAGTGGTAGTGCGGCGTTTAGTATATCTTGTAAACGCTAACAGGTGGTTAATGAAGGTGGTTATAAAAGCTTCACATTCATAAGGTAGTGCGAAAACAACTAGAGTACTATTACGTGTTCAACTCATAGTCTAACATGGCAACCATGCTTCAATAAAATAATGTGTGCATTGAAGCAATAAGGAATTAGATTTGTTATATGATTATATTCCCTTCCCCTGCCTCGACCAAAGGAAACTTCCAGACATGAAATAAAGTGCATTCATTCATTCATTCATTCATCCATTCAATCTTCAGTCTTCCGAGTCATGCTGAGCACTACCAAATTTTCGACCGACCCCCGGAGTGGCTTTTGTCAAGTCTATGACCAATCTGCACATTGCTGTTTATTTGCATTCACCCTCAGAGCACAAAACACAAAGGTTAGTCCGCGCACCACACTGGAAATAGAATTTGTCTCGTGCGCGAAATGTGCAGCAAGATGAGCCCGAGGTGAAGGCTCCATTCATTGCTTATATATGTCCAGGAGGGGTTGGATTTCGCTACAAAACCTGCCCCAGCAAATAAAGAGTCGTATCATTCTTTCATGTGATATTTAACTGTTCCTGTACTATTTGGAAGCCATAAGCATCAAAAACTTCACTGGCGTGGTTATGTGTGTCTGTGTGTGTGGCGGGGCGGGGGGGGGGGGGGGGGGGGGCTGCCAATAACACTCTCAGTTGGTGTTTTGTCCTTTCCTTTTCTCTTCACAATTTCTCGACCTTTACATTCTGCCATAATTCGTTATGTAGCAAGTCAAGCGTACACAGAATATCCCTTTTGCCCACAAACGTTTCGCAAAGGTGGCTTTTCAGCAAAACACATTGTACTGCGGAGAAGCCTCGCGTGACTCTTTCTTTTCGTTTGATGACAGCCCACAAAGCGGGATTTCCACGTGTGTGCAATCGATATTATTCGTTATTGTAACATCGGTAATCGTAGTTTGAATATAAGTTTTTTGTTTTGTTCGTTAAATGCCCTTCAAATGTTCATCGTGACAAAGCCAACTTTTTCAGCGGTCAACAACAATCAACTCTCGTTTTCTCTTTGCGACCAAATGAGTAATGTAACCTATTTATATGCCTAAAAGAAATAAAACTAAAATTTACATACTTCTGAATACAGTTAAATTGCTTTCGATGAAGCTTTACGAAGTTGACGCAAGGTTGGTCATCCGGATGAGTCTGAAAAATTCATTTTTTTAAGTTTGCACGTTACCAGCATGTAAATCAATGTTGATGTTTGGTTGGTTTGATTTGGTTTGGTTTGCTTTTATTCAAGGCAAAATTGAACAAGATTGCCTTGGGGGGCACGACTAAAGGCTAAGTAAAAGCCTGACTTGGTCGTGCCACCCTGGCAGCAAAGCAGAAACATACCACAAGTACAGTACTCAAGAAATTTCAACATCACGTGTTAACTTACACGGGTACGATAGTCAAATAGGAACTGCCAGAAGTGTGAATAAAAGAATAGAAATATAAACAGTCCATATTCGAGTGGTGGCAAATACAAATAAATGCATGTTTTCTATCAAATAAATTAACAAGAAACATCTTGACTAAAAAATCGAGTTGCTCTGCAAGACAAATTAGAGTATAATAAACAACAGGCAAGGGACAATAATGAACAAGGTGCAACGAATACAAAAACATCATTAATCACAAATTTCAAAAATCAAGAAAAGCATTGCTTTCATCCACTAGGAACTCTTTTGTTATTTGTTTAAATGATCTAGCTGAAATTCCGTCTTCCAGTAAATGCAATATTGTTGGGTGTTTGTTTAGAATGTTTGGAATTTGTGACGCTAATCGTTGGTCACTGTAGCTCGTGCGTGATCTATATTTGTATATTAGGCTCTTTCTCAGCTCGTATGGTGTTTGTTTCACATAATATGTGTCCAAGAATATTGTCCAAGAATACTATTATGTGTCCAAGAATACTATTTTAAATGTTCACAGTGGTATTACACTTCATGCATAATTACTTCACTGATATGATGAGTTAATACAATTAACTATCATTTAATATTGCCCAAGGAAAATGAACACCTCGGCCGTTGTCTCCAGTCTAATATTGTCCACCTAAAATTCTCTACGTAGCACACCTAATGCGTTCCAATGTTGTTGTTTTATACATTTCTTGGAGGTGCAAGATGCCCGTGACACCGGAGCTAGAGATGCGGCATCTACCAAAAAGGATTAAGTAACTGTGTTACACTTTAAGGCTGCGAACTAGAAAGTCTGTGATAACGAATTCCAATACAAAACGCCCATGTGCCATGCAAGACATTTTGACGATGTCTATAATTGCTGAGAGTCATAAAGAGCTCAGGTTGCCGGGTGAACATAACTTTTTCTGCCGTCCTATCTATTGGATCACTATAGGTAACCACCTGCTTAAAGCTATGCCCATTTAAGATAAAAAACAGCAAGAAAAATAGCATATAAATGAACATACATACGAGACCTTGCGAACGCACAGAAGCAAGAAGAAGGGATAGAGAGAAAGCTTCCGTACGGAGATCCGACATACATACATACACACACACATACATACATACATACATACATACATACATACATACATACATACATACATACATACATACATACATACATACATACATACATACATACATACATACATACATACATACATACATACATACATACATACATACATACATACATACATACATACATACATACATACATACATACATACATACATACATACATACATACATACATACATACATACATACATACATACATACATACATACATACCTTTATTGTAGGGCAAAGAAAAATGTCACTTAAAGTACCTGTATAACGGCCTTAAAATAATAAAAAAAATCAATAGGGTAAAAGCCAAAGTGTAATTATGATTATAAAAAAGAAGCGGAAAAAGTAATATGAGAGAAGGAAAGACGCTAAACGAAAAATAAACTTTACAAAAAGCACAGTGTATACTCTTTTGTTTTGGGTTACGGGTGTCTTCTTGGGTTATTTGGTGATTTCTTGGGTGACTCGACCTCCTTAGGTGATTTGATTTTCTCTGGTGGCTTCACATTCTCCATTTCCTGGTGTTTTTCAGGGGGTGGCAGAATGCAATTGTGAGTGGTCCCCAGGGAAAATCCCGGTAATGTCCTGCACTTTTTTTTTCTAGAAGAACAGTAACACCACCGTTATCTGTACATTGAATCCTATGTAAATCCTGGCCACAAAATACTGCTTCAATACAAAGCAGACCTGGTCATCGCAAGAGGTTCTCTTTTGCCGCCGGCCGGTCATTGACGTTTCTCTGTCGCTGTGACCGTGTCGGAGCACATGCGCCCACACTGAGAAGCCTGCCCTCGTGAAAGTTGGAAGCGCTTCGCTGGCCAGAAAAAGAAAGGGGAAGAGAATGTGTGTAAGGCGTGGTCTCAGCGTTACGCAACGGAAAGCGCGTCTCGTCACCGGACAGCTGAATGGAGCCTTCTCACACAGCCCGTGCTCGTCACTATAGCTACTCCGTGACTCAATCCTAAGTTCACGAAGAGCAGTCAATGCTTGGTCAGTGACAACCGTGACGAAAATCTTTATTTAAATGGCAACTAAAGCGCAAAAATCTTGTCATCAAGCTACGTTAGTAAACGGTCCTTGATTAACAACGCAAACCAATTGTTATTTTCATAGGAAGATGCGTCGCAAGTCGAAGAAGCCGCAAGACAGAGGTCTCGGTGTCACGCCCCCTGAAAGTTCGCGTACCAGCTTGTCATGACGTCCAGGAGTTTTCATGATGACTGCTACGACGTAGTGAAATGCTTATCGGGAAAAGTGGAACTCTTTTCTTGAGTAGGTAAAGGAGTCCACTAACATTATTCAACCGCTCCTTTTTTTTAATTTGTGGTTAACGTAGATTGAAGTGAAGACAGATTAATGCAGCAGGAATGGCAGCTATAACGGCGCGCAGCTGCTAGTCTTAAGTTATTCAAATTAGAATATTCACAATGCAAGAAAAAAATTTCTACCCTCAGCTCGATTCTCGCGTGGTCACTTCACCGCATTTCACTCGCCCTAACTATACCTGGGACTTCCCCCAATTCATTTCTTTGGGGCTTCCCCCAATGGAATGAACTGGAAGCTTCTACGCAGGAAAGCTGGCACATCATTGTTGCTTGTCCTTTCCGACGTATCGACCACGTCATTGCCATAGGAACAAACGTGGTTCCTGACGCCTTACTTGTCAGAAGGCGGGTGGGTGCTACTGTTTCGAAGCGAGATGTTTTCAGCTTCTATATACTACGACATTCCTACTGACTCCTTCATCTCATGCTGCGAAGAATTTACGGAACGACCAGGACGGTGAAGCACTCGTGACCCTTGGCGGGGCGTGCCATGCACCGCCCGGCGAACTGCGAAGGTGCAGTGACATCAATTCAATGAGAGGGCATGCTTGCGCTCCTTCAGCAACAATCAAGAGCCTACTATACGCGCGGAAAGAGGGAGCTTCCGAACGCACAGAAGCAAGAAGAAGGGATAGAGATAAAATTTTTGTACGGAGATCCGACCTCCGTGCAAGCGAAAAATTCAGAGGCAAAATAGTAGCCAGCGCCTCTGTCGTGCTTCGTAGTCATATTGATGTCTTGTGTTTCAACGGCGTCTGTCTGTGGTCCAATGAAAAAGGCACGGAAAAGAAAAGAGAAGCAC